>NC_139636.1:17172093-17174593 GCF_964638095.1 Poromitra crassiceps
AATGATCAACAATCATCGACAACTCAACTGTCAACTCCAGAACATTATGAGAGATCTCCATGTCACTGCACGCTCAGTACCCAATTATAAGCCATCACATTTCCAGGGAGGAAAAAAAGGTCTCTTTGATGCTGCTGGTTTTTGGAGAAAACATGGTCTTCATCAGTTGATGGATGTCCTGATAAGTCGAGGAGAGAGTGGAATTTTAGACTCTCAAATGGGATTGTCCCTCTGTTCCCTATTTCAATCCCTCAGATCAGCAATCTGTCCTCTAGGTAGGCGAGAAAAGGCAGGCAGCCGAGGAAATGGTTCAGATTAAAAAGAGGTAATGGCACATTTGCTGGGCCCTTTGTGAGAGCAGCGCATGCAATTTAAGGGGCTGCCATACAGGACGAGTTAATATTTCATTGCACGCCAGGGAATGGGAATAGAGTGGAGAAAAAAATGCATATGTCTCATTTTGCAATCTGATTCGTCTCGGCAAATCAGCCTGAGTCAATGTCATTCCATAATGAACTCCCCTCCACTATTCTGCCATCATGCTGCTGCCTGCTCTCTCAGCCGCTGAAAGTGGAATATATTTTTGAGCTCGATCGAGGGTAAGGGTCTCTCTCTCTCTCTCTCTCTCTCTCCACTCTCTCTCTCTCTCTGTTTCTGTCTTCTTGTCAGGTAACAGACAACTGTTGTTTCTTCTTCTTTCTGCTCCTCTCACCACGCTGTCACCACCACCTGCTAGCCCCCCAACCACCACCACCACCACCACCACATCAGCCCCCCACCCACCCCCTCCACCATTACCTCCTCCTCCACCTCTCCCTTCTCCTCTGCTGCGGTAGCGATCGAGAGGAGGGAGGGAATGAGACGTTGTGATTGACTAAGATGCTGAGATGTAATCTTGTGCAGGCTGAGATGTGAAGTGTGTGTGCCTGTGTGTGTGTGTGTGTGTGTGTGTGTGTGTGTGTGTGTGTGTGTGTGTGCCTGTGTGTGTGTGTGTGTGTGTGTGTGTGTGTGTGTGTGTGTGCCTGTGTGTGTGTGTGTGTGTGTGTGTGTGTGCCTGTGTGTGTGTGTGTGTGTGTGTGTGTGTGTGTGTGTGTGTGTGTGTGTGCCTGTGTGTGTGTGTGTGCCTGTGTGTGTGTGTGTGTGTGTGTGTGTGTGTGTGTGTGTGTGTGTGTGTGTGTGTGTGGGAGGGGGAGGGGGGCAATGTGTGATGCTCGGTTTATTGCATCTCAAGCTCATTTGTTTGCATTTTATACCTCATTTCGGCGCAGACGAGCCAGCTCCACATTCCGGCTGCTGCTGACCCAGTTACACAATACCATGCGACTCTGATTCTCTCTCTCTCTCTCTCTCTCTCTCTCTCTCTCTCTAACAATATCGTAGCCCTCTTAATACATTACTTTTTTGAAAATGCACAGCGCTGCATGTGGATATGATTTAATGTCATATACTGTACCCACAAACTAGTTCACTGAGAAAAGTACAATCGTGGCCATTTCTGCACGATATTTTCTCCTGCGTCCCCTCAGGCGCAGCTATTCAGTGCGTTAGCATGTTAGCGCATGCGGCGCGTGACACCACTCTACACATCAGGAGGACTAAAGCTCATCTGGGCCATCAGGGATATAAACACGGGGTACTTAAACTTGGAGATGGCCTGTTTAAATGTGTTTGGAGAAGGAGACAAGGGAGATAACATATGGGTGAGGCAACATAACCGTAAAGTTGTCCTATTTCCATAGTCGATGGCTCCTCTTTGGGCTCTTCTTCAGACTTATAGCATGGCTACGCGCTGACAGGGTGATGACGTCATGTTTGAGTAAGCTCAGCCCTGAGGCTACATTCAGTAGATACTATGTATCAATCCAGCCATCTTATGAGGCTACATTCAGAAGATACTTAGTATCAACCCAGCCGTCCGGCGTCCACTCGTGGACTAGAAGGATAAGAGGGATCATTCTCTGAGAGCAAGTTATAAAACCTTCCTTTGTTACTGATCCAATCTGGGAATCCAATAAAAAATAAATAGATGTATATACAGTATATGTTTTAAACCTCTGGGGCAAGCACGTTTCAATACCTGAATAACCGAAACCGGACCTCAACTCGCCCAGCCATGCCCCGTTATGCTAATTTACAGAGCGCTCGCGCTATTATTAGGAGTGCTACTGTATTATCCGGATTTTCTTCGACCATGCCGACAGATGTTCATGCAAATGGAAAATGTGTCTTGAGAGATTACTGAGAGACTGGTTCAGTAGCGTTGACTCAGTAGCCTTAATCCAGCGTTATCTTACTGCAAAACCCCTTCTATGTTACCTGCTTTGCTGTGCCTTGATTCTCTCTCCCCGTAGGAGGTCCCCAGGGTTCCCCCTCCTCCAGGTGGGCAGAGCCGGCGTGGCGTGCGCGGGAGCCTGCCGTTCCAGTCCAGGTGCAGGGAGAGCAGGTGGACAGCGGGGGCGGGACTGCCGGGGGACCGCGGGGGGCAGAGAGGCTTAGTGGG
>NC_139636.1:17177093-17297093 GCF_964638095.1 Poromitra crassiceps
TGTTCTTGCACAACTGTGGATAGAGTGAATGCCTTTTCTCCTGGGGATTTAAAGGGGATGGGGGAGAAAAGCAACAAACAGACACACGCACACACACGCACACTGAAGTCCCTCCTGAGTTTCTCGCCTGGCCTTGTGAGTGTGCGAACGTTGACTGGAGCTCGCTAATGGCGTGTTGTGTCGCCACGCTGAGGTGTTGCACCATGTGATCTGGGAGGTGGAAAAAGCGCATGTCTCACTTAAAAGGATGGATTCCCAACAGTGACAAATTCACGGGTCAAGGGCGGGTGCTTGTGTCGGGACGAGGCCGTGCAGGTGGAGGGAGGGAGGGGCGTGAGGTGACCGCAGAGCCAGGTGGAGGATGATGGCAACGACCGCAGAGGGACAGCTAGAGACGGGGCAACGACTAACGGAAGCGTGTCCTGCAACGGACAATATTTTTACAAAACTCCTGTTAAAATTGTGCTTCAAACACTGCTACAATGATCATGTCATGTTTCCGTGTAGTTTAACGGCGAAAACGTTAAGTCGAACTTCTTTCTAGCAACATACCGTTGAAATAATTTATTTTAGTTGTGTCTTTGATTTACCAGAGTCGGGGAACGGACGCTACCGCTGGCGTCTTAACTGAAAGCTGCTCTTGTCCTGTTACGGACAGCTCACTCTGCGGCTCTGCTGGTTAGCAAGCCAGCCTCTCTCTCTGACGGAAAGGAAGAGAGGCTGGCTAGCGAGACTAGCAAGCCAGTGGTTAGCAAGCCAGTAATAGTCAACAAAGAGTGGCTTGTAGTGGTCGCTGAGTCCCATTTTGCTGCATTATTGCCACATGCTGGCCTTGTTGTGTTTTAGACAAAACTAGCGTTAGCTAGCTAGCAAGCTAGCAACTTTAACGATCAGTAACTCTCGTCGCCCAAGCACGTCTTATGGCTTTCTGTCATCAAAGTCACTTTCCTAAAGTAATTTGACATGTTACCATGCACATATTCATATGAAATTCCACATATTGACACAAATAGGTGTATAAATTAGTTCCACTTTCACAAAGCGGCGATCCAGCATCTGAAATGCCTGCTAAAGTACCGGAAACCACGTCGAGAGACCTCTGACCCGGACGTGACGAAACAGGCGTCCAGGTGTCCGTTGCAGGACACGGTTACGCTACATCATCTCGAGAGGGAGGAAGAAAGGGAAGAGTGAGGGAAGTGATGGCCAGCCAACGCTGTGCTCGCCGGTGCACACCAGGAAAAACAAGGTGATCAAAAAGACCAATGTTCCTGCTGGACAATTTTGTCTGCCTATAGAGAGGAGAGCAGTCGCTTTGCAATGTCAGCGGAATTACTTTGGTTGTTTGCCTTCGTCTTTTTTGAAGGTCACTGGAAATATTGGCGAAAAAGCCCCACTCACAAACTTTTAGAACGGTATGTAATGAGCAACAGCATTGACCTCAAATGCCCGGTAAGATTAAATAAAAATGTGATTTATTCATTATTATTCCCCGGGGAGTAGCACAAAGACGACGTGTTACAATCACTTATCTCAGCCTAATGCACATTACCTATAAAAAACTGTCACAGCCGCATTTTTATAGAACATGCCGCCGCGATGTGTGACTGGAAATGACATACTATTCTCCGTCCTCGATATCATAATAGGCAAATCATATTTCATGTGCAGCCAATGGTGCAATGTGCTTTTAACTTTGAGTGTTCTAATATATCAGCCATCCAAAAGCGTTCCCGTCATGCCTCGGAGCAGCTGGCAGTGTGGAGGCTGGCCATGTGGAAGTAAAGGACAGCTTGACAGCACTCGAGCTGTCCTGCACGGCAAGTGCAGAATCTTCCACATTAGAAGACAATGGGGTTCTCAGTGAGAATAAAATACATCACAATGCATTTCAGCGCTACAGTCAAGAGGGACAAAGGGTAATAAATCATTCTCGACTTGAATGACCCTTTTGCATAATGCTTTCCTAAGTCGGTTATAGCAAAATCACCACGGCAACCCTAATTTGGCCTACAGCATGTTTACCTGCAGGGGGAGCTATCTGTCAAATAGCTATGCACGCTATAATAAACATAGCCATGTTTCGCATTTGAATATTAAGGGTCAGGATAGCTGCACTATAAAACATAATTAATAGTCGTCTAATGTATTCATTTCAGAGGACGCATTATTGCATGCTGCAGATATGGAACAACAGACGTGAATAAATGTGTCAGAAATCATCATTACCGAATAAACGTATACAGACGTTTGGATTGATTTCATCATGCCATGCCAGGAGGCCATATCATACGATCATTTCACATAGAAATCACATCTTTGCTTGGTGCATCTTGGCTCCGTTGTCGTTGAAAAGTCTGTCGTTTGAATCAGCAGTATGCCTAATGTAATTGGAGTGGCAGTGAAGTGCAGGTAAATAGAGGGAAAAGGCGAGCCAAGCTGCCTTTAATGTTTCAAATAAATGTACCCCTTGGACTGCTTTATAAGGAGTCTGTCTTATATGGCTTGATGGATTGAGATTTTACAGTACTCAATGGCTGTGTGTGTGCGCGTGAGTGGAATAAAGTGAGGTGAGGGCGCAATGTCACCGTGAAGGTCATAAACAATGCTTCACATGCTAATTTTTATTGACTGCTGTTTCCCGCTTTACCCTCCCCCACCCCAGTTACCTTACAAGCACCTTGTACAATGATATCCCTGCGCATTCCTTTACTTTATTGTGTGTGTGTGTGTGTGTAGTGTGTGTGTGTGTGTGTGTCTGTGTGTGTCTGTGCATGCATGCGTGCATGTGTGTGTGTGTTTGTCTGCGTGCGTGCATGTGTGTGCGTTTTGTCAAGGCCTGTGCCTCCAGGGTGCCGTTTTATCTCACACCTGTTCTATCTGCCTGGTAGTTCTGCCTTTATTCGGCAGTCTAATCTGCAGAGATGCTGCTAAGCACACATATTTCGTTTGATTTCTGCGGGGCAAAGCTCCCCGATTGGTGCGTTTGATGGAACCATCTCCATGGCAATCAGATAAGATGAGCGCCGCATGCACAAGTCAGCTGAGCCCACCACAGCCAATCGTGCACCAGGCACACTCAGCCTAATGACTATCACCAGTGAACGCAGGAAGAGGCCGCGCACAGAGAAAATCATGTTGGAGAGATCCTTGTCACTACCGTGCCAGACACTGCTATTATGTATTGTTTGGTATGATTTGCATGTATGCTAATTGACGGTTGGCGTTATTTCTAGTTCTGAACACAGCCTGCATTCATAGCTGACTGTTATCCAAATGAACAGAAACCTGCCATACAATTAAACATTTACAGGTCAGTCTACGAATACTTATCCTCTGAGTCCAGTAATTTATAGACACCACTGGGGCTTATTGCCCTTTCAGTAGTGACTTTTATACCAATAAAAGCTGTCCTATTTTTTTTTTTTTTTGCTTTCTCCCAAACGAGCTAACCTTTCCAGATATCCACTATCAATACATTTCCCCCTGTAGAGCTTAGTGGGCAAGTTGGAAGGCCAGACAACTGCCTACAGGCATCAGGCACTCTTTGCCGTAATAAAAGTTAAAATATGACTGGGCTGATGAAGCCTGCAGTGCACAGTGGACGCACATACACAGGACCAAAACCCAATTAGTGCAAAAAAACAATCCAATTAGTGCATGAGGTTTGCATTGGGAAGATGGGGAATAAAAGGCGGTAATCATGAAGAAGACTAAAGCAATGATTTGGTAAATACATTCAGCTCCCAGGTGAACAGCGTCACTTTAGGGAAGCACACATTGTATAACTCTAAAATGTATAACTAGTTGGGATTAAAAGTATACAGTACCGGTAGTTCCACCGGGAGTTTCAAGTAGCCAGCGGAGAATGAACAGAGAGAGAAAGCACACAGAGCATCTTTCTTCTTTATGGCAGTAAGGTATGTGGCCCTCTTGCTTCTCAAAGTGTTTGCCAAACAGGATAAACAGCCAGTTGAAATTGAGCGTGGAGAATTTTGAAAAAGGATCCTGCAAAGTGCACGGGGGAAACTAGAAACAATGGCTGCAGAGCTGAATTAAGCCAACTCCCATTACAAATCAAATATAATTATATCAAACTAGTCCATACCCGCCGGGGATGTGCGTGCCACATACATGGAGACTTCTGGCGATGTGTGTACCAAAACTGCTTAAATTTGGGGAAATCAGTCCCTGCCTAAGCCAATAAGGCCATTGTGCAGTTTCAGATTGATTGGCCAACCTGTTGAGGAGCCTCTTGGTGGAAGTCAGAGAGAGGTGTTGTCTGCTCTAAACTGACTCACCATGCTTCTAATGCCTTCCTGATTACCTGATCATATTCATGGTGCCCAACCCGTCTGGGCTTACAAGACACAAATCATTCAAGTTCAACAATACAAACAAATTAACAAACAAGCTAGCCTGAGTTTGATGTTGAAGAGGCCTGATTACTTTTGCTGCTTTGTGATTGGCTGTAATAGTGAGGTCTGTGAGTCGCTGTTTTGTGATTGGCCGTAATAGGGAGGTCTGAGTCTCCTCCCTGGAGACGTGAGAGGGACATCAGAAAGCGCCACGCCTGTCATCTTCCATCCGTCCTCCCCATCCCCTTCCACTGTCATTGACGATTGGATCGGGGATAATGACTCTCACAGGAACCCTCACGCAGGAAGGTGGTCATTAGGCAGATATGGTGGAAAAGCCGCAAAATACAGCCGTCCTTGTGATGGTAAAAGGATGCACAACAATAAATAGTCTAGCGTAGCGGCAGCTGAAAGGAAACCAGTTCAGCCACTGCTCATGCAAAGCAGCGCATCGTTTCCTCACCCTGTCCCCTTGCTATCACTATTACACATCATGTAGGCGGGGGAGAAGTGAAAGGAGAAAAATAACAGCATCACTCATTCATCCTTCCTACATACACACAGCTTGTTAAATCCCACTCGCCTGTTTTACAGCTCCTTCTTTATTATTGTCCCAACTGCTTGAATTCCTCCATCTGGATTCGAGGGACGTGGCCTCAACAAAACAAAATAATAAAATATATATATACCGTATATATATATATATATATATATATAATGACAACTGCCGTATATGCATAAAAAGCACAGCAGCTGTTTGTGGCAGGCGTGTTCAGAACATCCGGGCCTCAGCCCAGAGGAAGTCACAGAACCATTATGGTGTATTAAAAATGGTGTATTTAAATGTCACTTCCACTGTATGTAACTCTGCCGAAGGCTGTGCTTAGTGCTGACACGTGTCCATTGATGTGCTGTCCCGATGCTAATTAAAGGGGGGGGGGGGGGGGGGAGATACATTTTGTGTGCTTACTTTTTCCTTCTTTTCACAAATTATCTTTGGCCATGCACCTTAAGTTGTTATTATTTTTGAGTTGTTCATGCACTTGGACATTTTTACAATTAACTAACAACTAACATTACTATTACTATTTATAACTAATCAACTATTACTTTTTACAACTAACCAACTAACCAATAACCTTTCTTCCTCTTTTGAAAATGGGAAGAAGATCCATAATCTGTCTTGTCTTTTCCTGACATTGTTTCCTGGCTGTAGCCTACCTTGCCTTCTCTGAGCAGAATTAAAATCATCCATAACATCCATAATCGACTCAAACTACACGATGACAGATTGGCAGAGCCCCTTACCAGACACTCATGGCAAGCAGCGACAGGTGCGTTTGATTTGTGTCCCAGCATGTACCTCGATGCACCTAAAGCCAGGCTTCTAAACTGGCTCACATAAAATAACTGGGCCCACTCTGAATACTAACACAAATTCACCCCAGGTGCACTCTGTGTGGGCAGATCTATAGACTGCATGGGCGGCGCTAGGCCTGGGCATTGGGGGCTATAGCCCCGAATGTTTTATAAAAAATAAAAATAAAATAAAAAAAGAGAGACCCAGCCCCCAGATCTATTCATCTGTCATTCATGCTTTAAAGCCCTCAGAAATAACATCATCACATCGTTTGAATTTTGCATTGGGGCTAGACTTTGGGGACAGGTGTTGAAGTGAATGGGGCAGGCATGGAAAGTCCCACCATAAACCATCATACAGTATCTGCGTTGTTTCACCTTTGATTGAAAATTCCACAGATTGCAAAATTCAAACGCTGTGCTGCATGTGAGAGATGTCTTTCCCTTCTTTATAGGTCCCTTGTCTGTTTGTCAATCAAGGCTAATGCTGAAGTTTAACAATTCATGAATTTGCTATGGGGACTGCCTGGAACCCTCTCGTGGACCCCGGTAAGACCTCTAATGTCTTCAGACCCTAGAAACGCCCCTGATAGATGATACCACTCACAATGGTGTGTGGATGGTGAGAATCGACAGAAATCTTTCATCATTCAAAACGTCACTGGACTACATTAACTGATCAAAAATATTCAGGGCTAAATCTCAAAATATTAGGGGTTTAGCCACACACAAAAAAGACCCTGGCGATGCCACTGGTTTATGGTGTTCCTTTTGTTTTTGGGTCCTGGCCATCCTTTTCCCCACATCTACTGACATTTTTAAAGCCACAACTTAAGACAGACCATCTCTCGTCAGCAGTGTGATGAGAGCAAATGCCATTTTATGGGCCAGGCTGTTAGAACTGCCATGTTCTCTGACTGCGGTGGGATACAACCATAAACTAAGCAAACCTCAGACAGAGGAAAAATAATAGCTTCAGTGGCTGAGAGCTGTGACTGAAGATTCACAGGCTTGAGGACACAGGATGCTCTGTGGATTGGAATTAGATCCAATAACCTGATTACATTTTTTTCCTTTGCATTTGATCATCGTTGATCAAATGAAAGTGATTTGAATGCATGTGTTACGGTATAATCTGTTATAGTGGGCAAGGCACAGGTGGCCAACCTCACAGCGATGACAAAATGCTATTGTGCATCAAGAATTTATGGAGAATGCATCACTTTGATCTTAATGGTGATATATTGTCATCATTTCTCTTCATGTCATGGAGAAATCTCTCACACCTCCCTCCCTCTCTCCCTCGCGCGCTCTCTCTCACCCTATATCTCCCACAACTCCACCCATCTCTCTCTCTCTCTCTCTCTCTCTCTCTTTCAACTCACACAGCCCACATTCCCCCACTCAAAAGTTGCAGTAGGAGCCACAGCCACAGGCGAGGCTGTGTCGCTTACACTCAGGTTTATAGTCTTGGTTTTATTCTACACCTCCCTGCGAGGCAGCCCTCAGAGTCAATGACACCCCAGACACCTATTTAAAGGGCTTGGTGAGCTGCAGATAAGGGAGCCTGGGCAGTGGCGGGTTGTCATCTGCAGGCCTTGTCTCTGTCGATGGGCTCTTAGAATGTTTGGACCGCAGGGTCAGTCGCCTGCTTTGGCGGCACGGCACGGCACGGCACACACTCCACAGGCGGGCGGCAAAATGAACAAAAATAAACGTTAATGAACCTCGCCTTCATGTCTGTCTGTGGGCTAGGAGGAGCGCCATGTGGAAAAGGATCATGCGAGGGGACAGGGGGAGAAGTGCCAACAGGGACAAGGAGAAAGGGGAGAGGGGCTGTCACTGCTGGGTAAAACCTGCTGATCATCCTTTGTGATACTTGTACACATGTAGCACAGGGCAAAATGGCTGTTTGTTTGCGTAAGCGTGTGTGTGTGTGTGTGTGTGTGTGTGTGTGTGTGTGTGTGTGTGTGTGTGTGTGTGTGTCTGTGTGTGTGTGTGTGCGTGTGTGTCTGTGTGTGTGTGTGTGCGTGTGTGTTGTGTGGGCACTCTATTTCAGTGTACTGTATTCCTTTCTTTAGCCCTTTCCCTCTATTGCAAATAAGCAGTCTGTTATCATATCTACTCTAAACCGTATATTCTGAGCCAACAAGCTTCCTTTATCGGCCGCTCCGTGATCAGCTTTCAGGCCTTAAATTCAGTCCATTATCCAGTTTTACTGCTATGACCTTGCATTTTATTCCCTAAGCATTTAGCGAAAAGCAGGTTGGAACACAGCGAGACACAATGAGACACAATGCAAGGGAATGAGGAAACGCACCTCAAGTGAAAATGAGGAAATAACTTCTTCTGTAACTGTAGATGTGATAGGTAAGATTAAGAGGAAGTGCTGCAATGTTTTTACTGTAAGTGTGTACTGTTACCTTAGCCTGCTATCAGACTCAAATGTCAACTCCTTACACTCCATTTCCATCTTCTAGTCTGACATCGCCTCATGTCTAACCAATTTCCACGAGGGGATTCCCCCAGGGGGATTCCATTTTCCTTAGCCAATCACTAGAGACTATGTATCCGCCTGAAGTCTACTAGGCATCTTGCGCGCTACGTGCGGTCGATTCCGGCCGCTGTGACTTCATCACTGATGATGTCACAACTTCGCATCACTGATGACATCACAATCGCTCTTATGACGCCACTGATGTCACAATGCCTATGACATGGCAGCCGCCATTGTTGTTATTACTCCTCGGCGCACTTGACAACCACTTGACAACGGTGTTAGTCGCGCTCGTTGTACTGTTTATTGACGCTGATTGGCTAATCCTTAGTCCCCCTTGGTGCTCATTGGACAAGTCGTTCTTTCGACTGAGGAAATCGCTGTTGCATGTCACGATGCCAGAAGCAGCCAAAGCTAAACTCGGTGGAGTGGGCGGATTCGAAGGTCTGGACTGAGGCAAGCTCTACCTGGCAGCAAGCCTTGATGTGGGAAATGTGCCGGGGCACAGGCTCAATTATTTCCTACCTGTCAACGAGCTCTGGACCTGGACATCCACCTCCAGCCCAGCGGAGGCTCTGATCCATTTCCAGCACCATGAATCACCCAGCATCTGCACCCACACACACTGTTCGCCCACACACTACCAAACATAAGCCTAATTGAAGACACTGAGGGCAGCAGAACAATCCCGCTTGATCATATTGAGATGGATGCTATACTAGATGCTCATTTTGCTAAAGCAGATTCTTTTTTGAATATTTGATGTGAACTGGATAAAAGCGCTTCGACCATTATAACTACTGTACCACTATTTGGAGACCAAATTGACAATGGAGTACAATTAGATTATTAGGTCTTGACCTCCCTCTATAGTAACTTTGCTTTATTCTTTTCATTGCCACTCAATTGTAGCGGAGAATCATCCTCTCACCACCTCTTCAGTGTAGACTTTATAAAGTACCCCCCAAGTTGCAGCCCCCCCCCCCCCCCTCCCGCACCCCGCCCTCCACCTCTCCCTCTGTCACCCAGAGAGCTGGTGGAGGGAGGCCGAGTGAAAGAGGCCACAGAGCACAGGCAGGTAATTTCTGCTGTCTCACCTCAGCGCCTTCCTCATTCGACTCTGATTAGCTCCAATAATGTATCTCAGACTTTTCAGCTGTTCAAAGGGACGGGGGTGAAAGGAAGTGAGCGAGCGGGGCAAGAGGATACGTCCCGTCTCTCACAACTCCTCCACGCCTCCTCCCGTCCCTCACAACTCCTCCACGCCATTCATCTCTCTTCTCGCTGTCTTCTTGAGAAAGTGATTATGGTGAGTTAATTGTACTTGAGGAGCTAGCTGCTCTATAATGGATATATTTTTACCTTTACCTTGCACTATCAGGGATCTTCAGGGATGACCTGCAAATTGCGCTGATCTGTATGAATTTTGGCAGCAAAGGCCTGCCTGCACAGCATCATTCAGTATGATCTGGGATTTAAAGCTGCAATATGTGAAATCTTGTGACCACTAGAGGGTGACGGAAACCACAACACATTTGTAAACAACGCACAGCAAAGCGACTGCGCTACGGAAGACATGCAAAATTTCAGCCTAATGCGACCTGGGGTGTGGGAGTGAGGTTGTTTTGGTTCTGGGACTTTACAACCTGCCCATGACGTTCCCGGGATTATAACCCACCACTATGAAACATATCAGCCCAATCTGACCTGGGTGGGTGTGTATTAAAGATACACATGCATACAGACACCACAGACATGCACACGCACACGTCAACTTTATTATATAGATAGACTAGCAATCTCATGCACTCGATTTCTAGGGTGGAGACTCTGGAAGCAAAGTTCAGTCAGAAACTGAACTTTGGCTCATTTGAGATTGATGATCTATCTGCCTGGTCTTGCTGTTTGATCAGCAGGTTTTCTTCTTCTTTTTGGTGTTTTATCGCAGTTGGCATCCTCAATGTTGCATTACCGCCCTCTTCTGGATTCATCCATCCACTGTTTCCCTGCCGAGAGCTTGCTCTCTTCTTCATCTTTGAAGTTTTATGCTAGCCAGCATCCCTTACCTCCTCCTTCTGGATTTATTGACCCACTGCTTCCCCTCATCCTGTCCCTCTGGTGCTCCTATAGGTCTCTTCTTCTTCCTCCTCTTCTTCACAACCACACACACACACCTAACCTACCTCACACCCTACTAAACACCCCTGTATCGGTCACACACACACACGCACGCACGCACGCACGCACGCACGCACGCACACGCACACACACACACACACACACACCCCTGTATCCCTTACAAAAGCTAATTTCCTCAGATTCTCCTTCATCACCTCCCTCTGCGCCCCATACCCTCTACACCTCAGAATCACATGTTCCACTGACTCCTCCTCCTCCTCCATGTCCATGTTTTTGTTTTTTCATGTATTCGCTATGTTTTTTATATCTGCTTGCACACAAATTGCCCTTCTGGGACAAATAATAAACTTGAATCTTGAATCTTGAATCTTGAATCTTGAATCCTCCTGACATCCCTCACACAATCCTATGTCTGATATTTCCCTATCATTTTCAGTGTTTTGTTTAGTGCACAATGTCCCAACCTTAACCTTGCCAATGCAACTTCCTCTCTCCTGTTACCACACCCATACCCTATACCTTTAACACTATTTTGAATTTGGTACAGATGCCTATCCCCTTCTCCCTGGCCCACAGCAGGTTTTATAACTCTTGAAGCTTGCTTCCTCTCAGTTATGACATCAGTGATGAATGATGTCACAATTGATTTCATGACATCACTGATGATGTCACAATAGAAATGTGACCAAAATCGTGTGATTTATGACATCACTGATGATGTCACTGATGATGTCACAATGAAAAGGTCACTAACAGACAAAAAAAATTGTGACTAACACCGCCTGCCGAATCGTGACTAACTGGAGGGCTGGTGATGTCACATTAGTGGGTATTCCCCCTGCTCTCCTCCCTTCTCCTGCTCTCTCCTCTGCTCTATCCTATATTTCTATATTTTCTATATTTCTCTATCAATTGTTCAAAGTGTTATCTTTATTCTGTAATTTGCTACTGTTGTGTCAGCTAGAATTAGCTAGACATATTCTCTGTGAAGCCCTCTGAGACATGCTTGTGAATTAGGGCTATATAAATAAACTTGACTTGACTTGACTTGTATGACATCATCAGGCCCAATGTCACTTTCGTGACACAAAACGTGATGCAAAATATGACCTTGCTGACAGCTTGGCCGTAATGCGGCCCTTGCATGTTCAAAGTTGTGCAATCGGCCCTCCAATTATTCCTCTTCTTCTTCTGTGGTGTTTTATGGCAGTTGGCATCCTTTATGTTGCATTACCGCCTCCTTCTGGATTTATCCATCCACTGTTTCCCTACATTCTCAATCTGGAACCCAGACCTTCTTTGCCCTCCAATTATACTAGAGAAATTATAGTAAAGAGTTCTCAGAATCAGAATAACTTCATTGATCCCCGAGGGGAAATTGAGTAAAAGTTTGCTGCATTGGCCGGGAATCGAACCCGGGCCTCCCGCATGGCAGGCGAGAATCCTACCATTGGACCACCAATGCTTAATGCTATGCTGTCACTGATGATTTATGACATCACAGATGATGTCACAATGCATGAGTATAGAGGGATTCATGACATCACTGATGATGTCACACATGACTGATACACAAGACATTACATACACAACTTGGACTTTATCTAGAAGAGTCTACATATTTTACCTGAGTAGCCCACCAGTATTTTATACATGTGCAGATATATAGGATCACTGGAAACAGGTTTGGGAACAGGTGTTTTCTGTGCTTGTTCATGACATGGAGATGTCGACAGCAAGCTAACTAGCCTTGTTTTTACCATACTTGACATGATGGTATTCCACAGGTGTGGTGAACCCAACTAGCTATTAATAACTTTTGTATTTTGTTGTGAATTAACTTTGTTTAATTTTAATTTTCTAATAAACAATTTTAAAGTCTGCAATTTACTGTGGAGCGGGGCTCATTAAAGAAAGATACAGAGGCTGCATTCCACTTCATGCAATGCAAGCCTCGGGGCTCATTAAGTAAAGATACCGAAGCTGTATTCCACTTCATGTAGGCTAATGTTAATATAAGACGTAAGATAATAATAAGACATAATAATAATAAGACATAATTACAATCAATTGGCACTTCCTCCCTTCCTTCAAAATAAAATACTACTGAAATATTTCAGTGGAAATCTGAAATATCAAATCAAGCACAAAGAAAAGAAAGTGTGTAGTAGCAGCAGCACTTAGTACTAACTGTTCTTTTAGTATCTATAACTTATAGATACAACACTAGTAATGAGTCAGTGAACTTGAGACAACTTCCCATTTAAAAAGTGAACATATTCAATATTCAATATTCAATATTATTGTCCCTCTGCCAGGGGCGGTTTTAGCATCAGAGCTTTGGGTGGGCTCAGCCCACCCAAAGGTCATGGACCACTGAACCCCTAGGGGGGTCCGGGGGCATGCCCCCCCGGAAGAAAATTTTGTACAGTTTCAAGTGAAAATGGATCAAACTGGCGCACTTTGAGATCAAAATGATGAGACTAGATCTATGAAGAACTACACACATCAATATCTTCTTTACCGTTCTGTGGTTTTACAGCAATGAAAAAATAATTGTTTCCCTATATATACTATATATATTCTGCATACAGGTTACTATATGTTAGAATTATGCTTGCATAAATAATACCAAAATCACTTCAGGGGAGTTTCAAGTAAAGTAACATTTTGCTTTGTAGGCAAAACAAAAGTAAAATTAAATCAAAAGGGAACTTCCTAACTTATTGGCTGGAATAATATTCCGACAAGATAATAATATACTGTAAGCACTAAAGCAGGAGTTTGCAGTCAACTAGTTGAAATTAATATGTGGCAGTATTTGTGGGGGTCAAAATCTATGTAGGGTGTACCACCACAAATAGATCAGTGTATGGGAAACACTGACTATTAAATTGTGTGACTAGAAAGACACCAATAAATCTGAGAAAATGTACTTTAATTTTGAACAACAGCACTACAACGGTGGCATTACAAATGGTATTATGAAATTATTGTGTATGCCACTTTTTTCATGAACTTTAAGCAGAAAATTAAAAAATAGTTTTAAAGCAAAAATAAATAATAAATAAAGATCATTTTAACATTGGCTCAACCAGCCCATCTTACTGACCACCAGGGGTCCTGGTCCTTAATCCCTTTTTATTACTCCCATGCCACTGGTACTGTACACAAACAAGGCTGTTTAAATATCTGCCTTGCACTCCCTTAGAGCAGGGGTGTCAGACTCATATTAGGTAGAGGGCCGGATTTGTTCAACTGAGACCTCATGGGGGCCGGATTTTTTTTTTACTAAAATCAATTCGACTCATTTACCCATTTACTTCACAAAAGAAATACTGCTCTTTCCATTTCTCTTGAAACTGCCTGCATTCCGTGTCAACCTTTCTCTTTTTCGACAGCATCTTGTTCAGGGGCGGACTGGGATCATAATTCAGGCCAGGCATTAGATACCAAGCAGGCCAGGCCGATACGGGCCGACGCGCGTGCCGGCGTCAGAAAAATTTGGGCCGTTTAAAGCTCAATTTGGGCCGTTTGAAGCCAGATGTGGGCCGTTTGAAGCCCAATTTGGGTCGTTTAAAGCCAGATTTGGGCCGTTTGAAGCCCGATTTGGGCCGTTTGAAGCCCAATTTGGGCCAAGTCCAATTTTACAATGAGATGCACCCACTTTAATCCTGAATAAAGTAATAAAACCACTAGTAAACCAGTAGGCGGCGCCTGGCCTGCTGTTCAGTGAGTGGCCTGACTGCGGGCACAATTTTTTTTTTTTTTTTGCAGGCCAGGCCAGGCCAGGCCAGGCCACTGGGCATTTGCCCGACGTGCCCGATTATGCAGTCCGCGCCTGATCTTGTTGAGTCTTTTGTTTTTTGGTAGGTAGCTGAATGCGCGATTCAATTCCAGCGTGGCATCATGGCGGCTTTGTTTACACCTGATGACCTACTGACATACTTCCTTGTAGTGCAGGTTAATTAACTTATGAATGAACTCTTAGTTTGCTTATTAGCCACACGTAGTTCATGATAATGGGGTGCGAATTTAATAATAATAATATATATATATATTTTTTTTAATATTCCAAAACATCTCGCGGGCCGGATGAAACCTGCCCGTGGGCCGGATCTCTGACATCCCTGCCTTAGAGGGAAATAACAAGCCTGTAAGAACTTTTATTGAGATACTGAACTAACATCACAGCAAGACATAAGTGATGCCATGCACGCATGTTAAGCTATCGTCATCATCACATCAGACAGGCTGTGTAAAGCAGCCACTTGCAATTCTGAAGGGCTTAATTTCATTCAGATAACAAGGGACCCGTTTGAAAATGTTTGTCACTTATGCCCAGAGATGGGCGAAAATACATCATAAAGTATTTTGATACAAATTACAAATACTTGCTCAAAAAATGTATCACAATACAAATACAAAATACCTGTCTGAAAATGTATTTGAGATACAAATACGTATTTTGTATTTTGAAAATACATGAAAATACATTTTATAAAAACTTATAAAGAGCTGCAACGATTAGTCAATTCATAGATGAATTGCCAAATATTAAATTAATTGCCTATTTTGATGATCTATTAATCATTTAGAGACATTTCTTTAAGGAAAATGTCCTAATTCTCTGATTTCAGCTATTCAAAAGTGAAATCTTCTGGTTTCCTTAGACAGTAAATCCTCTCTTTAGTCCTCTGTCACAGTATGTGTACTCCCTAACACACTGCAGTTCTTCCATTTTAGTTTTAGTTGTTTTTCAGTAGAACTAATTTCTCCTTCAGCTCAGCTGTTAATCACCTTCTGTGAGGGCTTTTGACTTAAAGGCTTCTGCATGTTAACCTCAAGTTTTGGAACTTTGACTATGTTTAGCCATAGATATCTGACATCATAACACAATATATTAATAACTGAAATAGGTAAAAGGCATAGTAGGTCCCCTTTAAACAACTTCACATTCACCACCATGTCAGTAACTTGTTGTCACAGTATTTATTTAACGTGCAAACATATTTATACAACTGGAAAAGGTTACATTTCAGGAATTGAATGCCCTGATGCACATCCTGTCTAAGGTTGTGAAATTGTGAATCGGTGAGAGGAACGATGAGAAACTGCATCTCAAACAAAAAAGGCCTTCCATGAAATTGGACTCTTGTTCAAATCCTTACATCCTTAAAATGACTTCCCCTCCTTCTGCTTCATAAACAAAATCCAAAACAACCTGGCTATCTAGAACATAATTACTAAAGAACAATCACTCACTGAATACAACTTTCCACTATCAGCAGTGGTAACACCATTCTAGTGTCAAAATCTGCACAGCCATCATTATGCACAGTGAAGCTCAGACATCCTTGTAGCAACAGAAAGACATTTTTGATTTTCATTAGGGTACGTTGGTGTTCAGTTATAGTTTTTCAGTATAACTAATTTCTCCATCTATTCAAATCAGGTTTATGACAGTTAGTTGTTTTTCAGTACAACTAATTTCTCCTATTCAAATCAGGTTTCAGTTTAGTTCAGTTAGGTTTTGTTTCAGTACAACTTATTTCTCAATCTATTCATATCAGGTTTTAGTATAGTTCAGTTAGTTTTTTTTTTCCAGTACAACTTATTTCTTCAGCTATTCACATCAGGTTTCAGTTTAGTTCAGTTAGTTAGTTTTTCAATACAACTTCTTTCTCAATCTATTCTGAATCATATCAGCTTTCAGTTTAGTTCAGTTAGTTGTTTTTCAGTACAACTTATTTCTCTATCTATTCTGAATCATATCAGGTTTCAGTTTAGTTCAGTTAGTTGTTTTTTCAACTTATTTCTCCATCTATTCATATCAGGTTTCAGTTTAGTTCACTTAGTTGTTTTTAGTACAACTAATTTCTCAATCTTTTCACATCAGGTTTCAGTTCAGTTAGTTGTTTTTCAATACACCTTATTTCTCCATCTTTTCATATCAGGTTTCAGTTCAGTTTAGTTCACTTAGTTGTTTTTTGTACAACTAATTTCTCCTATTCAAATCAGGTTTCAGTTCAGTCCAGTTAGTTGTTTTTTAGTACAAGTAATTTCTCTGTTTATTCATATCAGGTTTCAGTTTAGTTCACTTAGTTGTTTTTAGTACAACTAATTTCTCCATCTTTTCACATCAGGTTTCAGTTCAGTCCAGTTAGTTGTTTTTTAGTACAAGTAATTTCTCTGTTTATTCATATCAGGTTTCAGTTTAGTTCACTTAGTTGTTTTTAGTACAACTAATTTCTCCATCTTTAGTTTAAACCTGTGTCAATGTTTACATGTGTCAATTTGAGAATAAAAAGAAAAATGTATTTTATGTATTTGAAATACACAAAATACAAGATCTGAAAGTATCTTGATACAAATTACATCTCATTTTTCTCTGCCCAGCCAAATACAAATTACAAAATACAAAAAAGTAGTTGAAATACGTATTTCAAATACAAGTATTTCAAATACTGCCCATCTCTGCTTATGCCCATATGTTTCTCAAAAAACATCACATCCATTTACACCCGCTTACTGCGAGCTAGCATGACATGGCTGGCTGGTGCCATGGTAGCCTACCTACCTTCCTCCAGTCCACCTGTTTGTCTGGCAGGCACAGCGACAAGTTCTTTTGTTTAGCCTACGACAATGTTACGTGCTAATTTGCATATCAATATGCGCTAATTAAAAGCCGGCTTTACCGTGGGGAATATGAATATATATTAATTCTTAAAAAATCTTAAATTTCGAATCCGTTGAAATTTTTGAAATTGCTTGTTCACAGCCAGAGAAAAAAAAAATGAAAAAAAAAAAAAAAAAAAAAAATGGGCCAGGTGACGCGTTTCGACGCGAAACGCGTCACCTGGCCCAATTTTTTTTTTATAATGATTGTGTGGACTGTGGAGGACCACTTCGCTGCTGTACTGTGTGTGTGACCTGTGTGAAGTGATGTGGGATTAGGCAGATAGATGGAGGAGGGAGCGCCTGCGCAGCCGCGGTTCTAGAAACTTTTCGGGTGGGCTGAACCCCCCAAAATTTTTGTCTCAACCCACCCTAAGAACATAGAGGGGGGGGGGAAACATGCACACAGCGCATTGAGTGTAGTCAGAAACTGCTACTAATGACCACCATGGATTTGGAGAGGGATTAAAAAAAATAAAATAAAAAGATTTTTTGCCTCTATTTTTTTGGGTGGGCTGAGACTATTTTTGGGTGGGCTAAAGCCCACCCAAAAACGGCCTAGAACCGCCCCTGCCTCTGCCCACAAAGGTTCCTACCTCAGTATTGCAGCAATTTGTTTTCTACAGTAATGGTTTAACTACTGTGATTTTCTACAGTAATGCTTTGACTACTGTGATTTTCTACAGTAGAGTGATTTTCGCTGTGGAATATACTGTGCCCTACTGTACAAATTATATACAGTAATTAAATGTGCATAACAGTGATTTACTGTGGATTTCACAGCGTGTTTTTTTTTGCGGTTTCATGACAATGTGGTGCTGTGTGGTTAACCTGCTTGCATGGTAGACTGAGTCTACATTAGCTGCCAGTCAGACAGAAGCGTCTGGTGAACCAGGTCGACATTTAGTTTTGACAGATAAACGATGACATCTTGTCAAATTGCCATGGCAAAGTGTTGAAAATGCTTGAACAAGGATACAGGGCCAACTCGTGATTTTCATTACCTAGTTCTGCAAACTCAAATAAAAAAGCAAAGAAGAGAAGCCGCATTTAATGTCTTTTCGATTGGATTAATTATGTAGGCTATGCCTGTTTGAGTAAGAGAACAGCTCCAGCTTGTATATAACTTCTTAAATCCTCTTATAAAAGTTCAATGGATTATTTACAAATTTGATATATGTGTTGAATGAACATTAATTGAGGGGCAGCTGAATATGAACTTTCAGAGATTCCTTCTCTCTCTACTCTGCTCTCACAGCCCCCCTCCTCCACTCACTCGCTCCTGACCTGCTCACTTGGTGAGGAGAACGTGGCAGGGCTCGCTCATGGGCGTCTGGCGCGGCGTACGAAAGCAGACACTACAGCGCATAATAATGCACCGTGGGCCACACATCACGGAAGTAAACCAGGAAGAAGAAGAAAGGGGGGAAAAAAACATTTTTGGTATATGGTGGGTGAGCAGCTTACGTTCAAATGAATGGGGGGCACCTGCATGGGCGGCCATTTTTTTAATTCATACTTCAGTTACATAGAACCTCATTGGGAGGGGGAGAGCGCTGAAGCGACGCGACACGTAGGCAGTTTCATTTCGGCATACTCGTTACGGTACAGCCACACCTCCGCGTCATTTGACGCGTGCTGACGCTGCTGCCCATTCAACTTGTATTGAACATGCTGCTCGACGCCTCGAAGCATGCTGGGATACCAGACGATACGTAGCAGGCTTGTGAAGCACAGTGGGCAACAGAGGGGGCGGGGTGGAGTAGACAAAGTACAAAGCTAGCCAATTGAGCTTGTCCTAGGACCTATCCTACCCTTCCTGTCCTCTTCCACTTCCTCTCTACCACCAATTTTCAAAGAAGCAAAGTAAATCTAGCAGCAGCTAGCTTGGGAGCTAGCTGCTGCTTCCGGATTTCCACGCCCACCAAGCGTCAAGCGTCCATACAGCCAAGCGTCCATACAGCCAAGCGTCAGCACGCGTCAAATGACGCGTAGATGTGGCTGCACCGTTAACAGTTTAGACTGATCACACCGGCCGCGACGTGTCAGATCCTGCAGTGAGAGTTTCCACGTTTGGTCTATTTTTGACGCAATTAAGCCACAAGCAGCCGCGTGCAGCCAGCATGAAGTCAGTACAAGTTGTGATCAGCGCGGAGCAAAACAGAGCGCTTCTGGTGTGAAAGGCCAGGCTCCTGCTCGAGGCTTCCGTGACGTGCTGCGTCACTTCCGTGTGTCTGCGCCGTTAAACATTTTGGGCAGCACTGTGGCGTTCAAGCACTTCCTGCTGAAGTGTCCTCGAGCAACACTGAATCTGAAAGGTTGGAGAGGATTTGCAGGGATCAAAAGGTACAGTATTGCTTCAATTAAAACAATTAGCCAAGAGAAAGAGCACTTGACTTTAGATATTTTTGAAACATTGTCTGAAAATTGCTATAATACCATTCATTCGTAACGTTATCATGCTATTCTGTCATAGTCATAAGGAGGCAATGTGGATGTGGAAAATTTGGACTGTGCAATAAAGCAGGCCTGCTTGGTACTTTCGGTGGATGGTTGTAAAGATAACAGAGCAATCCCCCCCCCCCCCCCCCCCCCCCCCGCTATACCAGAGTGAGAGTAAGAGGAGCCAGACTCTCTCCTGCGCTTGTACAGTGCGAAATGGAGATAGTCTGGCAAGCGAGACTAGCGTCAGAGAAGCTAGCGCAACCTGCTAACAAGTAAGCTGCAGACACTGTCCTTACAGTACTCAGTCCAAAACCCCTTTTCTTATATTATGTACATGGCGAAGCCGTAGAAGCCGTCTGAAAAACGAGATACAGTAAAGCCTTAAAGCCTTCATATCGATCTTCGTGCACAGGGCTTGTATCTGCCATGACACTGTGTGAACATTAAAACATCAATATGTTGAATGTTAATGCTAGCAAGGGGAAATTACCACTGTTGGGAGTTGGGAATAAGATGCCAATCCGATGCCCTAACAAAGACCATGTCGACATTTTACACTCACACACACTCTCTCACACACACACACACACACACACACACACACACACACACACACACACACACGCACACATGCACAGAAACACACGCTCAACGCACGACGTCTGCAGGATGGCCAGTGGTCATCAAGCGGTGTCTCTTTCCTTCAGCTCAGACAAAAGCTGGTGACATGTTCATTACGCAGCAGGGATCCCATTACCGCACTCAACAGCCTCCCTGTCACAATGCTCACACATAATTAGTTACACATCACGCAGCCTCAGCCCTGTCACAATCCTCACACACAATTAGTTACACATCACGCAGCCTCAGGAATGCTAATTGTTATTCTCCTCCCCTCGCTCGCTCTGCTTTATATCTGTAAGTCTCTCTCCTCACGTCCTCCTTCCTTTCTCCCCTCTTCTGTTCACTCCGCAGGTGGCACGGTGTGCCACTTTTACACAGTCAAAGTTGGCCCGAAAAGTGCTCAAATTACAGTTTGAATTGTCCTGCTGTGAATCTATTAACATCATTGTGGAGGAGGGAGGGGGAGAGAGAGAGAGAGAGAGAGAGAGAGAGACAGAGAGAGAGAGAGCTTAGGGATGGCTGACTATAGGGGTTAGATCATCAATCAGTTTTAGAAGCCAAATGTGTTATTCACACGTCCTCCTGGGACAACTCTCTTTATATCCGTCCTTATCCATTTCTATCTCTCTCACACTCCATCATCCACTCACTGAGTGGTATGGGTCAGCAAAAGTGATAAAAATACACATAGTCAGGTGGCTATGGTCAGTGGAAGGGTCTGCTGTAATTGCACAGTTGTGACGAGCCTTTCTAGTATTTGCCATTATTTCCGGATGCCCGCCCGCCCGTCCCGCTCCTCTATGAAAGTGATCGTCTCGTCGTGACTTTTGGAACCAGACAGCCAAGAGACTGATCTGAAATTGATTAAGCAGCACTGCCTGGGGCTGCAACATTAACAGTGAACGGAAGAGAGAAACTGTGGAGTCTTTTTCTTTTTGTCCTATCATCCTTGGTTCTGTCAGCAGCTACATTTCCATGACATAGACACACCCCCCACCCCCATCTCTACTCATTGATTCTTAATGGACTTGTATAGATTTAGGGCCAATACTCAAACAAAGTTGCTTCTATTGTTTCTGGCGACACTCTTAATGAAAATTATAAAACTTTGCTCTTGAAACGGTTCTATGGCTTGTATTGGATCGCTGCAATTAAAGCCCGTTTTCACAGGGTCTTGGAGGAAACTTATCGATGTTTCTTCCTATACTAAAATGCTGTATAGTTAATAAAATAAGCGAGTAATACTGTAGATAATACGTATCTTTACATTTGATGGAGCAGCAATGGTGATGCCACTATTGTCATGATTGTGGACTTTTGCTTGGTTTCTTTGTCTAGGTTTTCTACTTCTTTGTGTATTGTGATTCCTGTCTAGTTCTTGTAGTTCTGTGTGCCATGTTCTCGGCTTGCCCCAGCTGTGTCTAATTAGTAATCACCTCCATGTGTATATCAGTCTTGTCTCCCCCAGTCGGGCTTGTCGGATCACTGTTGCCGTTACGTGTCTGTTTTCTGTGAACAGCTCTTGTTTGTTAAAGACATTCCTTTAAGCTACTGTCTCTGTGTCGTCTGTCCTGCATTTGGGTCCTCACTGCACCACCCCCGTGACAACTATGGCTTGTTATAGTGACTATACGATTTATGCCCCCGTCCATCCATCCATCCCAGTCCCAGTCTCGTTAACGCGATGTCTCAGAAACGGGAATTCTTTCAAATTTGGCACAAACGTCCAATTGGACTCAAGGATGAACTGATTGCAATTTGATTGTAAAAGGTCAAGGTCACTGTGACCTCATACAATATGTTTTTGGCTATAACTCAAGAATGCATACATTACTTGTGACAAAATTAAACACAAATGTCTAATAGGATAAAATAATGAAGTGATGACCTTTTTTTTATCCAAAAGGTCAACTTCAATGTGACATGTTTTGCTTACCATGTAGCTTAGAAAATTATCTTGGGTCATTCGTTCTATAAAAGCGGTGGAAGTAAGAATCCTCAAAAGCCATGTCGATATATACAGTATATTGGTTTAAAGCTGAAAAAGAAAGTGTTTTGGGGGGTTTAGTTACCCTTTGATAAGCTTGTCTCAGAGACTATTACTATTAAATATTGTATATTGGGATTGTTTGTTTTATTCCTAATTGCTGTATTGTTTATGACATATGATGCTGTATGTGATATTGTATAATTGTTTGATTGTAAACACTGGAAATATGTGCAAGATGATACATCGTATGGATGCACTGGGACGCATCATCAGTGATGTGGCCTGGGGTCCTTGGGTGATTCGGGTCTCACACAACATCAGACACCCTCTCACCCAGGCGACCCAGCCGGGGTCGATCAAGCCCCAACTTGTGTCCGGCGTCACTCGCGGACTGAATGGCCCTCTTCTTTGCCGCCCCCGTAATGCCCAATCGGTTGAGGACTTTGCAGAGTGAGCGCCCTGCAAAGCCTCTACACCCCACCTCTATGATATCTTCTCCAGCCTCTGTCCTCCTGGCACCTCTCCACCAGTTCCTGCTACTTTGCACGTGTCCTGTCATTGGCTTCTTCAATACGCTCTTCCCAGGGCACTGTGAGTTCGAGCATGATCAGGTGTTTTGTCATCTCAGAGGTGATGATCATGTCTGGCCGGGGTGATGTTGCTGTGATGTGCGGTGGAAACTTCAGCTGCCTGGCCAGATCCACTTGCAGCTTGCAGCAATAGAATGTGTTTTCCTGTTAAAGTCCAAATCCATAATTGTAGTGCCAGGGAAACAAAAATCACTTTCAAAGTGATTGACTGAAGGTTGAAAAGAATGTGGAAGCTATTTTTAGTTGTTTTTATTGTGGGACTTCATTTTCACTGAATCTTTAAGATAGCTACTTGCACAAAGGAAAGGGATAATTGAGTCAACATTTAAATTGTGTGATATTCCCCTTTGAAGGATATTCATCATTTTGAACTGATCAAGATCCAAGTATCGAAGCATTGTCTATTAAAGCATGAGATAAGTGTGCAGGCTTTACCTTTTCTTCATTGATATTCCACATTAAACAAATATACAATTCATAGGAGATTGGGAGCCTTACTCACCATAGGGCGAATAATCTTAAATTATGGCAGGTTCGTGCAGGAAGTTGGTAGGAATAATGATACAATAATAACATACCCTAGCAGGCCCGTAGCTACCATTGAGGATACCGAGGTCATGACCTCGGTATTTTCCACACACAATTTTTTTTTTTTTTTTTTTTTAAATAGCTCCGGTCCCCAGATCTATTCATCTGTCATTGATGTTTTAATGTGACAGTTGATCGGAAATGCAACAATTTGCTTCCTCTCTGTGTGCTATAGAAGGAAGAGAGATAACTCACAACATTCAGATTTTGCATTGAGGCTAGATTGGGCCTAGACTTTGGGGACAGTTCTATTGAAGTGAATGGGTAAGTAACTCCCCTGTAAGTGATGTTTGTGTAGATGGGCCATTATATTTAATTGAGCAGTATTCTGCCATGTGACCTGTATGCAGAATATAAATTATATTATATGGGGAGACATTTATTTTTGGTATAATTTTAAAGCAACAGCACAGTAAAGAGGATATTAATCTAACATGATGTCTGTAGTTCTTTATAGATCTAGCCTCTTCATTTTGCTTTCAAAGTGCACCAGATTGAAGCATTTTACTTTAAAATGGACACAATTTTCGATCCTGGGCCCCCCACGTGCGCTAAAATGACCTCGGTATTTCTCAAACCCTGGCTACGGGCCTGTACCCTAGCTGTTTGGACCACTGTTTTGAACCACCAGGGACTACTTTTCCTGTCAAAATGTTTTCAGCATCTAAGTTCCTGTCCTCCCAGACTTCAAGTGTGACTTGTTTTCTTTACATAAGGTCTGACTCAATATGTTTTATAATTACAGTATGCTCCTTAATGCACTGTGTAATCCAAGAGAATGCTGAGGAGGGAGAAAGATCCCAGAAACTTACTCGGCAACCAGCCAACCACAAACAATCAAGGATGCTTCAGAAGGTGAGTTAGCGATGAGACCAAGATTCATTACGAGAAATGGACCAAAGTTGGTTCTGACAGGACACTCTCGGTAGCTGACCCTCCAATCAACTCTCTCTCTCTCTCTCTCTCTCTCTCTCTCTCTCTCTCACACACACTCACACACACACACACACACACACACACACACACACACACACACACACACACACACACACATGTCCTTGTACACTACTGCTACATATTGCTTACAGTCCCCTTTCAGCCGCCGCCGAGGCATGTTTTTGTTTTTACGTCTTCATATTATACTTGCAGTTATCTAGGCAATGTTGAATTCTATTAGTGAACAAATAGGTAACATCACGTTAGCATTATATTCCACAAATCTTGCTTCAAACGGCCCAAATTCTTCATGTGTGTCCGCATGTGTTGGCCTGGCCTGCATGGTATCTAATGCCCGGCCTGAATTATGGTCCCACTCCGCCCCAGATTGCACCATGTCCTTGTTTAGCAAAGGAACCCTCAATTCTGTCTGGAAAGTCTAAATAAGTTCTTCACTAATAATGTAAATGGGATTATCATGGTTGGTGAGTACCGTCAAATCATGCAATCATGCACACAGCTTAATCTGACGATTTCCCCACTTCCTCATTGCACTGACAATACCCACATTATGGTGTGTGTGTACTGTAAACATAGCGAGGGCTGATAGCATCATGATGCTGCTATCAGTGGCTATCAGATCATGTCAAACTTGTTTTTCTTTTGCAGGGAAAAGTGGAAGAATATTTTAGATTGTTCAGCTAAGATGGATTGTGACAACAGATCCAATCTGTCAAATTACTTTTGAACAATGCTCTCCATTTTGCCTGCAGTCAAACTACTCGAAACATGGCCTTTTAAGATTAAATAATAAAGCCAAGTGAAATGGTAATTTCTTGATGAGTGCCACACAAGTCGTAATCAGTCACTTTTAACCAGGAAATATATAAAATAATTCTTATTTTGCATGCAACAGTGTGACAGCATTGTGTTCTGTTGCACATTCCGCTCGTGGCCCGTGCCTCTGAGTGCAGAGATGAAGTCTTTATTATAACAACACCATTCTTAAGATGTTCTTTTTCTAGAGAGAGAGAGAGAGAGAGAGAGAGAGAGAGAGACAGAGAGAGAGAGAGAGAGACAGAGAGACAGAGAGAGAGAGGCTGTTGAGCTATTTAAAAATACATTTCCTCTATCATTTTGGAATTGTTCCATCACAGTTCTTGTGGTTTTCATATCACCTTGTTGTTTTTTCTCAGATTGTACATCGCCAATTCCCCCTGCTGTCCCAGTCGTTGCTCCACCCCCTCTGCCGATCTGCGGAGAGTTGTAGACTACCACATGCTTCCTCCGATACATGTGCAGTCGCCAGCCGCTTCTTTTCACCTGACAGCGAAGTGTTTCACCGGCAGGACATAGCGCATGGGAGGATCACACTATTACCCCCAGTTCCCCTCCCCCCGAACAGGCGCTCCGACTGATCAGAGGAGGCACTAGTGCAGCGACCAGGACACATACCCCACCGGTTTTCCACGGCCAATATAACACGGGGGCTCGAACCTGTGACCCTTGTGTTGGGATGCAGGGAATTTAATAATACTTGAAGTATTAATAATTGTATACAATGTTGTCCTCAAAGGACAGAGTAAATCTTTGTCAAAATGGTACAAATGAACTATAATTGTACTCATGATATCGGTACGCTGGATGTATACTGTACTAGGCTATATGGCACATTCATACCGCAGGTTACTGCCCCGGTTTCTAGGTTGCAGTATTTATTCTGTCTTGGTTGAGCGGAGGGGCTGGCTGGTTGATGTATTGTACCATGCTGTAGTTGGGACATACAGAGACAAGAAGTCACATGATGCGATGCCTGGGAAGAATAGAGGTGGTGGTGGTGGTGGCCCGTCTCTGAGATGTGTTAATTGAAACACAGGGGGCTGCTCCTATAGCTGTGGCAGACCAATAATACAGTATAGCTATCCCACACCAAAATGATCCTTCACTCCTTGGAGTCATCTCTCCTTCCATCCCCCTCTCTCTCTCTCCCTCCCCTCTCGCTCCCCCCTCTCTCTCTCGCTCTCTCCCTCCCTCTCAATTCTATTCACTGAGCTTTATTGGTATGACACATGTTGCCAAAGCTTAGATTCGAACATAAATGAAATAGAGAGTAAAATAAATTGGGGAAAAGAATGCATATCAAATGATCTCTCTCTCTTTCTCTCCTCATGCTTCCTTCTCTCAACCATCTCCCCATGCTCTTCAAGCCATATGTGTACGCCACTGCGCCCCAGATGACCAGCAACCTCCACAGGCTGCCTTCAGCTGCTATGGGATCACCGGCAGTATTTGAGACAACAGTGTCACCTAGGGGCCGAGGAGGGAGCCGCATTCTACCTGTCAGGCCCAGTCAACCTACTGCTGGGGAGGCTGCTGTACAATATGTATAAAAAGGCATTTATTTAACATCGCTCATGAAATACTCAGCGCACTCCGGCGTCTGAATATCATTAGTTCGACGCGCACAACCTGTGTGTTCTCCACACAGGCTGATTAATCAAGCCCTGATCGATGCTGAGCAAATAGACATGGTGAATTTTCGAAAGAACAAGAAAGGGATAGGATTGTGAATAATTCATCCCTCTGTTGCGCTTCTGATTACTGTAATTACATAGTCATTGTTCTCTGACAGGGAAGAAACGTAAAATTACAATTTAGGCAGAGAAATTGCCATTTGTAGCAGTAATTGACACTAATAAAATGATACCCCCCCCCCACACCCACCCCCCCACCGTGGATCATATGCTAATGGAAGTGTGAAGTATTAAAGATGACACTAACGGGTGTGATAGTAATAGACATACTCCTGCTAATAAGTTCCTGTTCATTAGAGCGTGCACGCTGCGCCCCGCCCCCCTCACGTCACACGACTCCTCTGTTTCTGCTCACTGACAGCTTTGACAGCCTTTCCTGTCAAAGAGAAACTTTTGACCGCACCCTCACACAAAGCATTCATATTTCACACTGCCAGTAAGCAAGTTTGAAGCCTCTTTATATATGGATCAGTAGTGTTACTATTATTGGCGGGTGATGATGACATAAGCCTCTTGACTTGCCTTTTCAAAATAGATGACATATTTTTGCCAGCATTTTGACGACATTCTCTTGTTTTGCCTGTCTGTGTGCTGCCTCTCGCCATGTTGCTAGGCTGACTGGCGCAGAGTGGAGGTGATGTGACAGACTTTGATCTCTCCCACTCTGTCTCTTCCTTTTGCTATTCCCCCAATGGACCGCATGTGTCGACCCACATCCGCCCTGAGAAAGCGGAACGAAGATCCATGAAATGAGATGCCAAATGCTAGACTCTCCTTGTGACATGGTGGGGGGGGGGGGGGGGGGGGGGAGTGATACAGAGGAAAGAAATACAGTAATAATAATAAAAAAAACTAAAAAGTTTAGAATATGGGTAAAGCTAGGCCAGGCCATTGGCTATAATGAATAGCGTGTGTGACTCCAGTTCACTGGTGATGGGCGTATTAATCTTACTGCAGTAAAATTTGGTCAGGCATTCACAGCGGGACGGCACCAAGCGCGGCTTAGGCCCCAAATTACACCCTGGAGGGACTTTACCCTTTAGAAAGAGGATGGAAAAGTGCTGGAAAACAGCCGTAAAATAGCACCTGCGTTACAAATAGGCAGCAGAGGGGCTGTGGGGAGGAGGGCTGTGGGGAGTGCTGCAGGCGACAAGCCTGTAACCCAGTGTGGGTATAGGAGGAGGAGGGTGCCGCGGGGAGCTGCTGCAGGCAGATCATGGAGCGGCGGAGGGATAGGGAGAACTGTACTGTAGCTGTCTGCTGTGCACACGGGGAGATGAGGAGAACTCTCAGAGATAATCATGCTAATACTGAATTCCCTCATTACCTCTCTGGAGCTGAGCTGTGGGCATGAATCCAAGTGAGAGAGAGAGAGGGAAGGGGAGATTGCAGAGGGCAGTATATAACCATGCAGCAGAGCAGAGTGACTCTGGGGGAAACGAAGAGAGCCAGTATGTTGATCATAGGGATCTACGGCTTGAGGAAAGGGCATTTGCGCCAGCCTACAGGGATAATAACATATGTTTGGACATGCAGTGCGTGTTACACCCTGCTGTGCTGATTAAATATTAACCCATCGTACTGTATGTGACGGGCCGCGTGGCTTGATATGTCTACATGAAGGCGAAATAATTGACTTTATTTATTCAGTGTCGCCTATCGCGATCGTTTGCTTTTCCACACACTGATAGCTTGTGTTGGAGAAGCGCCTGAAGAAGCCTGACTTTCTCTCACACAGACTTCTCCCTGCGTGAGCCCATTATATAATTCAACATGGCTCAAAGTCACTTCAATTGGCCAGACGATGCCGTTAGAGGCCTCAGCGACGTTACGTACGCCTCATCCCAGGAGCTTTTCTCCTATTGGTACAATGCTACAGATCACATTTAAATCTCAGATCAAAGCCGCGGTGCGTTTTGTTCAAGCCCTAATTGGTGTCAAGCAAAAAATAGAATATTTGAACTTCCTCTGATCACTGTCAATATAGGACAACAGCAGATATAAAGAGTGATATTTACATGAATATTTGATGTCCTCTTCAAAGACGGCACATCTTGTGAATGGCACAAATAAAAGGGGAACGAATGATAACCGAAAGAGGATTCCTCGGCATGGGGCGTATGACCTATGAACTCCAGCAAAGGCTTCATAATAAAGGCGCTTTTGATTCCTGGTTTCCCTGCCAGTGTTTTTGTGACGCGCACTGGGAAGCGTGGGACACACACACCCAAGCTAATTGTCATCTGTCACTCTCTCCACACAGACACCCGTGGATCGCAGCGTGTGGGCGGCGGCTATTCTCAGAGCGGATCAAAGTTTGAGGAGATTGACTACAGTAGTGAGGCCGTCAGGTCGTCAGCAGCTCCAGGTCAGACTAAAATAAGCTTGTCCTAAATAGTGATCATCACTCAAAGAGAGGCGAAACTGGGATTCAAGGAGCAAACTGCAGGCTCACACAGGCCGGGTGAAACGGATAGTGTTGAAAAGCCATCTGTAATAGGGGGCATCTGGGTAGTGTAGTGGTAAAAGCGCACGCCACCACCGCGGAGACCCGGGTTCAATTCCCGGCAGCGGCACCTCCGGCCTGGTCAGACGCCCCCACAGACACAATTGGCCGTGTTTGGCCGTGTGTGCGGGTGGGAAGCCGGTGGTGGGGCATGTCCCCTGGCCGCTGCACCATCGTCGGGGAGAAAAATACGTTAAAAAAACAACTTGAAACTAAAAAAGAAATCTCTAAATGGGTAACCCTGATAAAGCCGTCTTCATGTATTCTTTACAAGCACTCAGCCGCTAATGCTATCTATGTGCCTCGGCTACTTTCAACAAGCAAAAGAACAAAGTCTCTTAGGTCCTCTTACCTAAACTGTCAGCACCTCATTCATCATGATGAAATAATAGGAAAACAAATGTTGTGCTACATAATAATAACACAGGGGAAGATTTCTCTTAAGGTTAAACACTATTTTAAGCGTGAGCAATGGCTTTAAGCAATTTACCTTCCCCCCTCTGGGCTTCGGCCGTGTTTATAAGCGTGTCTGTGTTTGTGTACTGTATGTGTACTCATGTGTCCATGACTGCGTGCTTGCCTGCTCGAGTGTGAGTGTGTGTGTGTGTGTGTGTGTGTGTGTGTGTGTGTGTGTGTGTGTGTGTGTGTGTGTGTGTGTGTGTGTGTGTGTGTGTGTGTGTGTGTGTGTGTGTGTTTATGATGGTGTGTGTGTGAGAGTGTGTGCGCGTGCTGGAATCCACCCCTATGCAAATACCTACCTGGTATGAACCTGGCCAGAGAGCCAATTGGAGAAGGATAAGGAAGTTAGGAGGATAAAATACCCATTGTGGGGCAGCACCTAGTGCGACTGTGTGTGACACCTGTTAATTGAAAGATTTCGGGAGCAAAAGAACACACCTGGTGGCACTGTAAACACTAGTCCTCTACAGTTTTGGAATCTGCAAAAACTTCATTGATCTGTATTCACCTGAGCTGAGAGGGGGACTACGTGACGCCTCTCCTCCTATCACAGGCCTGCTTGGACCCATTCTACAGCTCTGGTAGGCTGCCATACTATCAATACTATGGGTCTGATAGACTTGATGTGTTTTTAAGACGTCTCTTGGCCGGCCCGTTATGAGTCCGGAAATAATGTGTGGCCAACCTGACTGATAGCAGCACAAATTGTAGGCTACTGTTACTGTCAACCTGACTGATATAGCAGCACAAACTGTAGCCTACTGTTACTGTCAACCTGACTGATATAGAAGCACAAACTGTAGGCTACTGTTACTGTCAACCTGACTAATATAGAAGCACAAACTGTAGGCTAATGTTACTGTCAACCTGACTAATATAGAAGCACAAACTGTAGGCTACTGTTACTGTCAACCTGACTAATATAGCAGCACAAACTGTAGGCTACTGTTACTGTCAACCTGACTAATATAGCAGCACAAACTGTAGGCTACTGTTACTGTCAACCTGACTAATATAGCAGCACAAACTGTAGCCTACTGTTACTGTCAACCTGACTGATATAGCAGCACAAACTGTAGGCTACTGTTACTGTCAACCTGACTAATATAGCAGCACAAACTGTAGGCTACTGTTACTGTCAACCTGACTAATATAGCAGCACAAACTGTAGGCTACTGTTACTGTCAACCTGACTAATATAGCAGCACAAACTGTAGGCTACTGTTACTGTCAACCTGACTAATATAGCAGCACAAACTGTAGCCTACTGTTACTGTCAACCTGACTAATATAGCAGCACAAACTGTAGCCTACTGTTACTGTCAACCTGACTGATATAGAAGAACAAACTGTAGCCTACTGTTACTGTCAAGTGGCAATATACCAAGACCAAGCCATCATAAAATTGCCTATATTTTATTACAGTTAGGTCAAGTCATTGAAAGTCAGATTACCTGGTCCAGGGATGTAGGAATTGTCTACTGGTGAGCTACACTTTCTTTAACAATACAATACTTCCATGGTTATTTGGTTGTAGTCTGAACATCATATCAAATACCTTTTGCCACCAGATGGGGAGACAAAACATGGAAATCCGATAAATCCCAGATTTCAGCTTTAACTTATTTATTTCTTCTTTTCTATTGGTCCTTTTTCAGCACAAGGTGAGGGTTAACACCATAGACTGTTAAAAGAATGCATGAGGTGTTTGAGGGCACTTGGCAGACTGTCAGCTGTGGCGCTGATCTACCTTGGCATAACCGCATGTGTCACCTATCTCCTGGGGAAATCTCAGTCGGGGAGCTTGAGGCTCTCAGGAAGCCGATCTTAAAAGCCTCATCTTAAAACCGATCACATTGTCTGCTATACCAATAACCTGTTAAACTGGCACATACAGTACACAGTATTTACTGTAAAAATGGCTGATTGGTCATAGCAGCAGTAGCTTTATATCCTGCCATAAAGGTATGGCCAAGATCTGGCACATTTCATCAGGTGAGATGTGGGTCACTGTGTAAAGAAGCGGCTTCATTGTGCAACAAAGTGAAACTGGCGTTGCTCGCCATGTTAAACTTTGACAGCTTGATGATAAGTCAGTGTGGCTAACGTTTACGACGCCAATGTATCAGCTACTTCAGACAAACACTGTAACTCATTCCATCTTTTTATTTGTCGTCTCACATTGAGGATCAGGTTTCAAGTTTAAAGGGCATTTCACAACAATGCACTTTACAAAATAATGCGGCTTTGTTTCAACTTAGGAAAATGTCAACAGAGACGCATGGTGTGAACAACATATAATGCAAAACGTGGGTATTTAAATACCACAGAGTAGATGACCCAGTAATTAATTTTGGCAGGGAACAGTTGACACAAGGAGGAGAGGGAACAGTTTGCCATTTGCTGTCGCTGACTCATGCCACAAACTGCCAGATTACAGTTCCACGTAAGACGAGGGACAGAGTAACATGGAACTGGATATTGATTAACAGTGCCAGCATGGCTCAGTTGCAGCATTGTAACATTGTAACATTGTCAGACAAGACTCAGCTGCAGCATGGTAAACATTGTAACATTGTCAGACATGCTCAGCTGCAGCATTGTAACATTGTCAGACATTATTCACCTGCAACATTGTAACATTGTAACATTGTCAGACATGACTCAGCTGCAGCATGGTAAACATTGTAACATTGTCAGACATGCTCAGCTGCAGCATTGTAACATTGTCAGACATTACCTGCAACATTGTAACATTGTCAGACAGCTGCAGCGTTGTAACATTGTCAGACATGACTCAGCTGCAGCATTGTAACATTGTAACATGGTCAGACATGACTCAGCTGCAGCATTGTAACATTGTAACATGGTCAGACATCACTCAGCTGCAGCATTGTAACATTGTAACACTGTCAGACATGACTCAGCTGCAGAATTGTAACATTGTAACACTGTCAGACATCACTCAGCTGCAGCATTGTAACATTGTAACACTGTCAGACATCACTCAGCTGCAGCATTGTAACATTGTAACACTGTCAGACATCACTCAGCTGCAGCATTGTAACATTGTAACACTGTCAGACATCACTCAGCTGCAGCATTGTAACATTGTAACATGGTCAGACATGATTCAGCTGCAGCATTGTAACATTGTAACACTGTCAGACATCACTCAGCTGCAGCATTGTAACATTGTAACACTGTCAGACATCACTCAGCTGCAGCATTGTAACATTGTAACACTGTCAGACATCACTCAGCTGCAGCATTGTAACATTGTAACACTGTCAGACATCACTCAGCTGCAGCATTGTAACATTGTAACATGGTCAGACATGATTCAGCTGCAGCATTGTAACATTGTAACACTGTCAGACATGACTCAGCTGCAGAATTGTAACATTGTAACACTGTCAGACATGACTCAGCTGCAGCATTGTAACATTGTAACACTGTCAGACATGACTCAGCTGCAGCATTGTAACATTGTAACATTGTCAGACATGATTCAGCTGCAGCATTGTAACATTGTAACATGGTCAGACATCACTCAGCTGCAGCATTGTAGCAAGTACAAAAGTTCTCCACCTCACACGGGACAAAATATTAGTACAGCTGCAGGAATTGCGAGCAGCTTTATTTACATGGAATGCAAATATACCTGTGGTTAAGTGTGAACCATGCCTCTATTTATACCTATATGTATAGAGTAGAGCAAACTTTAATTGATGGAGTGCAGCCTATACGCTAAGCCACTGAAGAACAAAAAACCTCCCAGGGAAAAAGCAACTACAATAGTACAAACTATTAAATATTCATTTTAAGTAAGTTCCTTTGTCACTCTTAAGGCCTTTTTGAACATTTACTTATACACTGAGCTGCAGATACCTCAGACAGTCTGTTTCAAGAATTTTGGCTGGCCACAGCTATGTCATTTTGAAACTTTCAGGCGTTGTAAAGAGCACCTGTGCGGGTGACCCGACGGAGCCTGATTTTTTAAATAGGGCAGATTAATTGCCCTAAGGCTGAGGCTATAGTTCAATGTTAGTTAGCTAAGGCTATAATCCGGCACATTTACATGAAAATGTTCATTAATGTTGCACTGTCCCTGAAATAAATAAATAAATAAATAAATAAATGATGATGTCATCAGTGATGATGTCACATCAGTGATGTCACCATTGATGATGTCATCAGTGATGTCATCAGTGTGAGGCTATATAAGTGATGAGAGTAAGTAGGTAGAATCGGGAGGAACCAGACGGAGACGATGGCTTCTGCCCCGGGGCTGTGCAGGTGACTTGACGGCAGGGGCGTTTCTACGGGTGGGCCTGGGTAGGCACAGGCTCAACCACTTCTTGCCCTGGCCAACCCCAAAAAAAAACACACATACAGTGATTTAGCTCAACACTCACCAGAAATATTAAGTGTCTAGCCAATCTGCTCCCACAATTGAGCCTTTCGGTCTCTGTTGCGTATGATTAGTTGCCAGAAAAGGAGCACCCGACACCAGCGTCTTTCTGAAAAGTTAAAATGTTTTCAGCTGGGAGCGCTGGGAGTCGGGCGCACAAAAACGGCGGAGCGCTGTGAAAATAGACGCCGGACGCAGCGCACTTTCTCTAGACGTCTGTGTGTGCCCGCATACGCTCGCTCCTCATTGGAAACAACTGAAAAAAGACGCCGGAGCTAATGAAAAGACGCTAGATGGACACACGCCCTAAGCCTGCATTAATATAAAAACACTGATCAACACATTAGGCTGATTTCAAATGTGTAATGAACAGCAGGTATAACCAACCCACAGCTGTTGCACAGCACTGTGCTAACACCGCTTTGTTTTACTACAGCGCTGACAGTGCTCATGTTTTTTTACAAGCACCTTTGGATGGTAACCATGGCAAACAAAAATGAAATACAGTATAGCAAGGACTGTAGGTAAACAGTGCTACTTTATCATACTATAGTTTGTTTTTCATCAGCCTTTATTCTGTAGGTAAACAGTACTTTATCATGTTTTGACTCTGATGAAGACGCTGTGAGCGTCGAAACGTAGTCTTTGCACCTGTATTAAAATAATTTTTCCAGTTATTCGAGTGCTCCAGGATCCTCTTTGGGTTTACCCATTGATCTGTTAGCACTTTATCATAGTTTGTGTATTTCCACACTATTTTATATTAATATTTTAAAATAAAACCTAATCTTAGTATTTGTTCACTTTCACTCTATCCATGAATTACTCACAATCATTCCCTTTGCTTTGGCTCTCCTGCCACAGTCCCTGGGCCATGGTACATCAGAGTGCAGCAGCAGCAGCAATATGAGCATCACTCCATCCAGCACCCTGGAGAGCCAGCTGCCCACTACCTGGAGCCCTAACGCTTACCCTGATGGTGAGGAGCCTGACCCCGGCCACAACACACAGCCAGCCTTAATGAGGCCTATGCTTCCCCTATGCATGCCAGGAGAAGCATGCATGTGGTCCTCACTGAAGCAGACCAGTTAATTAAATTGTCTGAATGACTAATGCCTTAAAAATGCCTGAAGAAAATATGATCTGCTCAAGAGTTCAGAGACTGCAATGTCAAAAAGCCTGTTCTCTTGTTGGTTTATGAAAGTACAACATGAAATTCTATTTAGCAAATGACACCTGATCTCTTCCTCACCTGGGAGGCTCACAGCTAGAAAAACACAAGGGTTGATTTAGGGATTCCCGTACAGAGAAGTAGTAGAACAGCTCTTTCAGTAAACTGCTGTACTGGATTCATTATTGACAAACATTTGGGCGTTATTATTTCCCAATCACAAGCATATTGACGTTAAAACAGAATTCATTCTCAATACATGCAGCTTTAAAAATGCAGCAATTATGCTTCTACTTTGACCTTTGACCTCTAACCTCTACCCCCAGTTTCAATGGTGATGCCTGCTTACACAAGTCGCCTGTGGTCCCACGACTCGCAGCCCCAGTACTGGAGCAAGTACCAGGTGTGGGAGTGGCTGCAGCAGGTCATGGACATGCACCAGATCGACGCCTCCAGCATCCCTTTCCAGAACTTTGACATGGACGGCCGCCAACTCTGCGGCCTGAGCTTCCAGGACTTCATCCGCGCCGCTGGCACCGTGGGACCCCTTCTCTTCCACAGCCTCGCAGAGCTTAAGTGGAACGGTGCGTTTGAAGGGGGACCAAAAGGAAAAAACAAACAAAAGATCTTTTAGTCCCAGTGAAAGTGGAGCTGGATGTTTCAAGTGGGATTTGGAAAAGGGTGTTGATGGAGGCTTGCTGAGCGGTGATCACAGCACGGGCCAGGGGTCTCACTGCATGGTGCTGCTGAGGGCAAGAGGGCCGCTTAAAGCAGGGGAGATGATGGATTGAGTGTTTGCTCTTGCTCCAGCGAGTCTCCTAAGGAAGCACAGAGGGGGGGCGTGGAGCTATAGGAAACAAGCTGAGAGCTCAGGCATCTGTCTAACTTCTTGAGCTTTAAGGCTTCACCTTTGGGGGACAAACTTAAACTACATAATGATGCAAATCAGCTGTGATTGCATGATTCATGGCAGTCGGTGTATTACACATGCTAACCACAGTGTTTCTAACTGGCATCACTTGTGAATCAAATAAAGTAAAAACTAAACTAAACAAACAAAAAACAGGAACAAGTTTAACCTCCAAGACACAGCATACAGCAGAGAAATCCAGGGCTGAGTTCAGCCCCGACAACACGTAGCAGACCATTTATTTAAACGGTAAAGGTGGTGCGTTGAACACCCTGCTGTGTTATGCAAGCGTTGCACCTATCTGTTGGATCCACTGCGCGCACTGGCTTTTTAAACAGCAGGGTTTACAGTATATACGCGTCGCTGCTGACTGATTGGGTAACAGCTCTGACACACCCACTAAATGAGAACGTACTGTACCTCAAAGCCCGTTGCACACCATTTCGAGGAAACATCACATTCAACCCGGAAAGCGGAAACCATAGTAACATGGTGCGCACCGGTTTGAGATTGAACACACCCCAGGTTAAACCAAACTAGAGTGCAATGCTTCAGTTTTTATTGTTGATTAAAAAAACGTTTTTAAAGGTGCTAAGTGTAGCATTTTTAAACATCATTATATAGGACGAATCAGTGTGATGTCACTGCCACCCAAAAATCCCGCGGCAGTTAACTAGTATGAGTTGTGCCAAACAAACATTAATATCTCAAAAAGAATACCTCAAATCGCTTATATTTTGACATTCTGAGTGAGAGCAGAATTACAGTAGCTCAAGAGTCTGATGTATAATGCATGTCGTGTTAAAGTTGTGTGAACTGTCGCAGTTTTTAAATTGTAAACACGGTCAGCCGTCTAGAGCAGACGGTCAAACTCAGGCTCCATAGGGTTCCATGGCCGTTGCCACCCAGTGACGCGGTTTGTTTACCAAAACGCTGCTCGGCTGATCCTTCGTATATCATTGTCAATTGTGACACCTTTGGATCACAGACACATGACACGCAGCCTCTGCCTCACTCCAGTAACAATGTTACTGTTTCCTTCCTGCTTCCTGTTAAAAAGAAAAGTTCTTCCTTCTCCTTTGTTGTAAATCCTTTCTCCCAGTCCCTGGTGTGACATTTGTTTTGAAGAGCAAAAAGAAAGATAAGAGATAAACTTGTTGGAAGTGAGTTGTGAACTGTGAGAAACTCTGATGGGAGAGGGCCATTGTTCTTCCAGCACAACAAACAGCCTAAGACTGTTTGTGCTGTTTTGTGTGGCAAAGCAATATTCCTTTGTGATATAAAGCAAAACAGAGGATTTTCTGCCAAATCCAATCAAGTCGCTTACAATGTAAAATGCAATGTAGCAATATCTTTGAAGATGGTTGGTAATGGTCTCATCTGTTTACACAAACATTAAAATTAATGTGTCAATGATTTATTGGTAATAAAATAATAGCCCTATTACTTTTATACCCTGGTTTGGGGTCATAGTTAAAAGCACACACTCATAAACTTTCCCTCTTCTTTCTACACAGGTCAATACCATGTGGAAATAGGACAACTGGAAATCAAACCAACAGAATGTAAGTTAAGCTCAAGTTATCATCCAATAACTCAATCAGTGAAATAGCCTATAGGATCTGCCTGCCCACAGTCGTTCAGAGAAATCAGAAGAACGTTTCCTTTTTTTTCTTAGAAAAGTCATAAACCCACTAACTTCTTAAAACATTCTGTTTTCATTTGCCTTTTTATTTTTACAGTAGATTTCTCTTGTCCATTTCCAGATACTAGCTATCCACCTGGAGGTAAATATAGCAAGCTAATGCCTTTACCCATAATGTTCATTTGTTTTGATGATGAACATGCAGACAAATGAAATGTTGACTTCGATTTTTGTGTTGTTGTTGTTTTTTTTACCTTAGAAATCTATGATCCCCCATATCAACCTCTGGCACCTGTTGCCTCTCCCACCCCTTCGAGCCCTGGTAAGACATTCATGATAGAACTATCTAACTACATCCATAGACTTCCTCTTGCTGCTTATAGTACATTAGGGAAAAGGGGAAATGAAACAAGAGTGATGTTGCAAGCCAAGTACAGTAACGTCTGTAAATACCAAGCATGCCGAGGTATTTACAGCCAAAAACACTTCCAAGATATCCAAGAATTGACGAAGAATTTGATAGGATTCACTAATAATCTGATTCCTGTTATGTGTGCATTTTCAGACATAAAAAGATCTTACAATCGTCCTCATCAGGTCAGAAAACATAGTAAGTAACATCAAATATATCATCCTTATACTGTATGTTATCCAGTAGGCTATGTTTTTGAATATGTATGTTATGATATTATATGCAAATTCTTGCGATTCAATCTACATTGCAATTGCAAATCTTCCCCCCACAGACCCGAGGGGGACCCACTTGTGGGAGTTCATCAGAGACATTCTACTGAACCCAGACCGCAACCCAGGCCTGATCAAGTGGGAGGACCGGGCAGAGGGCGTGTTCCGCTTCCTGAAGTCAGAGGCCGTGGCACAGTTATGGGGCAAGAAGAAGAACAACAGCAGCATGACCTACGAGAAACTAAGTCGGGCAATGAGGTATGAGGATACAGTAGCAGCACAGCTATCGCACAAATTTGGTTACACAAATACAAAACCTCATACAGTAAACAATACAACACACACACACACACACACACACACACACACACACACACACACACACACACAGTAGACCAATTTGCTTTTCCTACATATACATCATAGAGGCCTACTAAAAACATACACACTCATGGGATGAAGTGGATTGAAGTGTTCATCTGAAACTATTGAAATAAAAACTATTGGAGACATGAAGAAACACCACGTTTCCAAAAGACATTCCATCAGTTGGTGTTTCATAATGGTGGGAAATCTGTTACATGTGCCGGTTCACAATGTCCCGCTACAGTATTCATCTGGGTTGACATCTGATCATTAAGACGGCCAAAACATTTAGGCTAGTTCACATCATCAAACTATTCAGTGACCACTCAGGAAGAGACTGTGCTCAGAAAGTGTTTGAATGACGTTGGCTACAGCTGGTTTTGTATTTATATTATTCACATTTCGCTTTACGACTATAGATATTACTGACTAAACTAGAGTCATATGTCCTCTATTACAGATATTACTGACTAAACTAGAGTCATATGTCCTCTATTACAGATATTACTGACTAAACTAGAGTCATATGTCCTCTATTACAGATATTACTGACTAAACTAGAGTCATATGTCCTCTATTATAGATATTACTGACTAAACTAGAGTCATATGTCCTCTATTATAGATATTACTGACTAAACTAGAGTCATATGTCCTCTATTACAGATATTACTGACTAAACTAGAGTCATATGTCCTCTATTACAGATATTACTGACTAAACTAGAGTCATATGTCCTCTATTACAGATATTACTGACTAAACTAGAGTCATATGTCCTCTATTACAGATATTACTGACTAAACTAGAGTCATATGTCCTCTATTACAGATATTACTGACTAAACTAGAGTCATATGTCCTCTATTATAGATATTACTGACTAAACTAGAGTCATATGTCCTCTATTATAGATATTACTGACTAAACTAGAGTCATATGTCCTCTATTACAGATATTACTGACTAAACTAGAGTCATATGTCCTCTATTACAGATATTACTGACTAAACTAGAGTCATATGTCCTCTATTACAGATATTACTGACTAAACTAGAGTCATATGTCCTCTATTACAGATATTACTGACTAAACTAGAGTCATATGTCCTCTATTATAGATATTACTGACTAAACTAGAGTCATATGTCCTCTATTACAGATATTACTGACTAAACTAGAGTCATATGTCCTCTATTATAGATATTACTGACTAAACTAGAGTCATATGTCCTCTATTATAGATATTACTGACTAAACTAGAGTCATATGTCCTCTATTACAGATATTACTGACTAAACTAGAGTCATATGTCCTCTATTATAGATATTACTGACTAAACTAGAGTCATATGTCCTCTATTACAGATATTACTGACTAAACTAGAGTCATATGTCCTCTATTACAGACTAAACTAGAGTCATATGTCCTCTATTACAGATTTTACTGACTAAACTAGAGTCATATGTCCTCTATTACAGATATTACTGACTAAACTAGAGTCATATGTCCTCTATTATAGATATTACTGACTAAACTAGAGTCATATGTCCTCTATTATAGATATTACTGACTAAACTAGAGTCATATGTCCTCTATTACAGATATTACTGACTAAACTAGAGTCATATGTCCTCTATTACAGATATTACTGACTAAACTAGAGTCATATGTCCTCTATTACAGATATTACTGACTAAACTAGAGTCATATGTCCTCTATTACAGATATCACTGACTAAACTAGAGTCATATGTCCTCTATTACAGATATTACTGACTAAACTAGAGTCATATGTCCTCTATTACAGATATTACTGACTAAACTAGAGTCATATGTCCTCTATTACAGATATTACTGACTAAACTAGAGTCATATGTCCTCTATTACAGACTAAACTAGAGTCATATGTCCTCTATTACAGATATTACTGACTAAACTAGAGTCATATGTCCTCTATTACAGATATTACTGACTAAACTAGAGTCATATGTCCTCTATTACAGATATTACTGACTAAACTAGAGTCATATGTCCTCTATTATAGATATTACTGACTAAACTAGAGTCATATGTCCTCTATTACAGATATTACTGACTAAACTAGAGTCATATGTCCTCTATTACAGACTAAACTAGAGTCATATGTCCTCTATTACAGATATTACAGACTAAACTAGAGTCATATGTCCTCTATTATAGATATTACTGACTAAACTAGAGTCATATGTCCTCTATTACAGATATTACTGACTAAACTAGAGTCATATGTCCTCTATTACAGATATTACTGACTAAACTAGAGTCATATGTCCTCTATTATAGATATTACTGACTAAACTAGAGTCATATGTCCTCTATTACAGATATTACTGACTAAACTAGAGTCATATGTCCTCTATTATAGATATTACTGACTAAACTAGAGTCATATGTCCTCTATTATAGATATTACTGACTAAACTAGAGTCATATGTCCTCTATTATAGATATTACTGACTAAACTAGAGTCATATGTCCTCTATTACAGATATTACTGACTAAACTAGAGTCATATGTCCTCTATTACAGATATTACTGACTAAACTAGAGTCATATGTCCTCTATTACAGACTAAACTAGAGTCATATGTCCTCTATTACAGATATTACTGACTAAACTAGAGTCATATGTCCTCTATTACAGATATTACTGACTAAACTAGAGTCTTATGTCCTCTATTACAGATATTACTGACTAAACTAGAGTCATATGTCCTCTATTACAGATATTACTGACTAAACTAGAGTCTTATGTCCTCTATTACAGATATCACTGACTAAACTAGAGTCATATGTCCTCTATTACAGATATTACTGACTAAACTAGAGTCATATGTCCTCTATTACAGATATTACTGACTAAACTAGAGTCTTATGTCCTCTATTACAGATATTACTGACTAAACTAGAGTCATATGTCCTCTATTATAGATATTACTGACTAAACTAGAGTCATATGTCCTCTATTATAGATATTACTGACTAAACTAGAGTCATATGTCCTCTATTACAGATATTACTGACTAAACTAGAGTCATATGTCCTCTATTATAGATATTACTGACTAAACTAGAGTCATATGTCCTCTATTATAGATATTACTGACTAAACTAGAGTCATATGTCCTCTATTATAGATATTACTGACTAAACTAGAGTCATATGTCCTCTATTATAGATATTACTGACTAAACTAGAGTCATATGTCCTCTATTATAGATATTACTGACTAAACTAGAGTCATATGTCCTCTATTATAGATATTACTGACTAAACTAGAGTCATATGTCCTCTATTATAGATATTACTGACTAAACTAGAGTCTATGTCCTCTATTATAGATATTACTGACTAAACTAGAGTCATATGTCCTCTATTATAGATATTACTGACTAAACTAGAGTCATATGTCCTCTATTACAGATATTACAGACTAAACTAGAGTCATATGTCCTCTATTACAGATATTACTGACTAAACTAGAGTCATATGTCCTCTATTACAGATATTACTGACTAAACTAGAGTCATATGTCCTCTATTATAGATATTACTGACTAAACTAGAGTCATATGTCCTCTATTACAGATATTACTGACTAAACTAGAGTCATATGTCCTCTATTACAGATATTACTGACTAAACTAGAGTCATATGTCCTCTATTATAGATATTACTGACTAAACTAGAGTCATATGTCCTCTATTACAGATATTACTGACTAAACTAGAGTCATATGTCCTCTATTACAGATATTACTACAAAAGAGAGATCCTAGAACGAGTGGACGGACGCAGGCTGGTTTACAAGTTTGGAAGGAATGCGAGAGGATGGAAGGAGTCAGAGAAGTGAATCAAGTGGAAATTTCATTAATTTATGTTTTCTTTAATTTTGTATGCAAACGTGATGTGTTACTTTACTTTTCACTGAGCCTTTTGACTTTTAACTGTCATGTTATTGTGTTTTTACAGATTTTTGATAAAATATGTTTGAGCAGTTTACATAGTTGAAAATTGTATGTTTGCCTTGTTCAGTTCTTCTGTTCATTCATCCCTTTGTGGTGACACTGCACTGATGTGTTCTTTATTGTGCCTGGAAAAAACCACTGCAGATTTTTTAGAGGAATCAACCCCTGCACACATTTGTTTACATAGAACTCACAGGAGAAAAGGATATGAAAACGGTCAAAAGGCCAACAGAATACTTTGTACACCTACTTCCACTTTTCCACATTGCAGTTTCCAAATCAGGTAGTGCGTGCACATCTCGACGGAGTATGTGTTGATACAGGATTCAAAGTATATGTGGCAAAAAGGGTTGCATATACTATTAGGATATGTTGAGTGTTTTGACGTTGATACTGTGAAGTAGTCTTTGGGGAGGAATCTTTGATTGCTGGAAAAAAATACATTATGCATAATACAGCAAAACAATAAACAATTTAACAACTAATCAACAATTTTTGCATCCAAATAGTTCTGTAGATAAAGCTGGCTTGTACTATTTTGTTCGTTTTCATCCCTTTGCATTCACCTAACTGCATTGAGCTGTAAAAAGAATTGTGCCCATGTCTGATATGATTATAACAAATAAAGGTTGTCATTTCTTTTTGTTTTTATGAAAGCCGTTTGTCAAAATTGCATCTCTTTCAGGCGGGTGTCACTGTGGGTAACCATACTGAGCCTTTCAGTTAAGTCTATTAAAGCATTAGCTAATTATCATGGGACAAAGAAGCAATCATCTTTGAAATAATTGGGCAATCTTATCATCAGTCAGCTTTTGTCTGTACCTGAACTGCAGCTATTAAGACTCTGTCGGGTCAACACCATTTGTTACAATGTAAGCGTGGCGCTGCGCACTTTTACAGAGTTCATTGAATTGGACCCAAGTCTCATTTCCACATGTCCGCAGCTGATAGAAGCTCGACTATGAACAGACAGGCAGTTAGAGATAGTCATTGGCGTTTTATCTTGATAGTGTGTAAAGCCACACAGTTAATTGTCCACCATGTGCGTGCCACGGCTGATGCCTCCTTCAGGCAATAGATCTGATGCCTTGATGGCCACGTGAGATAAAAGCAGGGCCCCTCTCTCAGGCTTGTATTCACAAGCAAATCCCGGTCTAATCTCCGCTCTGCTTTACCTTGCTATTTCAATGCTTCTTTACATATATAGCACCGATTGAAGCCCACAATGCTATTATCTCGTCTTGCTGCTTTCAAAATTTGCCCATCAGTGCATCCATATCAGTACAGTATGAGATTTGTCTCTCTGCTCTCACACACGCCAAGCGTAACCCAAAGCCGCCACAGTGTCAGCTAGAAAGGAAATGACATGTGAGCATGTGTGTGCTCATCAAGATCTCAGCACAAGTACAGACACACTAACAGAGCATGTGTTGTTGTAGACAAAATGCCTATGACTACAAGGGCCTGCTATGATGTTGTGCTCACTTCAGGGTTGATATAAAAGAAGACAAGAAAACTGCATACAGAGAGACAGTATCTATATAGCCAGTGAGTGTTCTAGAATGGACTGTGAAGACGGCTAGTGATCGCCATCTTGTTGTATTACAAGCAACAAACATTGTCAGTTGAAGTGCATCTCCATCATATTCCATTGTCTGGAGGAAATGATTCACCGGGAGCAATAACACTTTGTAGTTTCTCCTGAATAACACGTGTGTGTGTTTCATAAATTAAAATGTGTACTAAATCAACCAGAACTGTGATGAATATTACACTATGATCAAAGTTATGACTACACCTTCCATATGCTTGAAAAGCAAAAAAACATACAAACAAGGAAGTTGTGAATTATCTCACTACCTTCAGTTTGCTGTGTGTGTGTGTGTGTGTGTGTGTGTGTGTGTGTGTGTGTGTGTGTGTGTGTGTGTGTGTGTGTGTGTGCGTGTGGGTGCGTGCGTGCATGTGTGTGTGCCTGTGTGTGTGTGTGTGTGTGCGTGTGCGTGTGCATCTGCGTGTGCGTGTGCGTGCGTGCGTGCGTGTGTGTGTGTGCGTGCGTGTGCATGTGTGTGTGTGTGTGTGTGTGTGTGTGTGTGTGTGTGTGTGTGTGTGTGTGTGTGTGTGTGTAAAATTGCAAGTGGTTAAGTGGTTAAGGTTAGGTCTCATGTATCATTCAGCCATGACTTCCTAAGCACTGCAGATGGAAAGGCCTAATTGTATTTGCATGCCATACTGATAAGACACGAGTCATTTTAACATTATTATGGTAACGGCACAACGGAGACATTAATGATACTATCCATCTAATCGGCAGAGGCAGGGGGCGGTGTGAACATCTGAAATCTGGCCTTCTTTTCACTTTTAAATCATGTGGACGTTGCTGTACGTTCTGATATGGGGACTTGTTTGAAGATGTGACTCACAGGGAGATAACAATTAGGCAAATTGTCTAGACTGACATAACCTCTGCGGCACAAACGGGAGCTTGATTTCCCTAACAGACCAGAATGTGATAGCCAGACTTTACATACCCTCAATATGTGAAGGTTCATAACGGCTGCTGACATCTGAATCTGATTCAAATCGTTTTAAGGTTTTGATATGTATATAATGTGTGTGTGTGTGTGTGTGTGTGTGTGTGTGTGTGTGTGTGTGTGTGTGTGTGTGTGTGTGTGTGTGTGTGTGTGTGTGTGTGTGTGTGTGTGTGTGTCTCTGTCTGCTCACGAGGTAGTACCTCGTGAGCAGACAGAGGGTAGATGTGGTTCTCTGATTCTCTGACAATCAAAAATCAGTGACAGAGAGGAATACTGTAATAAATCATTCCCTGGTTTTGGCAAAAGGACTGGTAAACCAGCAAGACGAGTATCAGCTCTGGGACTCTGGCATTAAGGCACAAATGGCACCTAGGCAAACATGCACCCAAACCGGTTGTAATAGAGCCTGTGAAGACGACACAAACCCAGAGATGCACAGAGGGAGAGAGAGTCTGTCTGTGTAGTGATATTTAATCTCTGTGTCTCACTTTGTCAGAACACAAAAAGGACATTATAACAAGAATAGCACAGACAATTGTTATGGAAGATGAGGACAAAATGTGTTTACAGGTTAAAAATAGCTAGTGACCTTCTGCATTGTGTGGTGCCGCAGTAGACGACACAATGAAACAATAACTGCCTTTGTTTTGCAGACAAAACAACAACAACATGAAGTATCGGTTCAGAACCATCTCTATCTCTCATTGTCCCCAAATTATTTTTCAAATTTGAATGGTCCACAAGAGGGTCATTTTATTATTTAAAAGGGAGAGCATTAATGCAATCAGATAGAGGTTGGAGGACGAACAGGGAAGTGATGAGAGATAGCCTGAGTGTGGGCATGAAGACAAGCAGCTGGCATTGTGTGTCTGTGTCCCATGGCTCAGTGGGGCTATTGTGTTCTCCCAGCAGATACACAATCACAGCTTATCAGGGCACCTTATCACTCTATCGTCACACTCTAATGGACCTCGAAGGCATTCGGCCCAAACTGTGAGTGAGATAGATGGGAAATGCAGCTTTTACCGTACTGTACTTTACTTTCTTTTTAACCGACCGGTGAAAGAAGAGAACAAAACTACCGGTATTGACGTCTCCAATGTTATTCAAATGCAACCTCGCGTCTCTGTCTCTACTTTGAGAGAGCCTGGTACAGCATCTGTTACTGGTCACGAAAACAAAACAGGGACGGACAAGCCCGTCTTTATTGTCACAAACACCACACACCGCATGCACACACATGTCGGCGCTGTGAAATTCAGTCTGCATTTATCCCATCCAGGCATGTCTCCGGCGGGGGGCAGGCCAGGAGCAGTGGGTAGCTTTCGTTAGCATACAGCGCCCGAGGACCAAGTTCAGTTGTAGTCATCGCTGGTCAGGTGGTGATCTTCTGCATGTTTTTAGTGGGGGCCCATACCGATGTTGTATGGAGGAAACCCCAGGGAAGCACATGCAAACTCCACACAGAAAGCCCCCCGCCTTTTTTCACGACATAGCCCACCTGGGCACTAGGCACTGCAGACATGGGGGGACACGCCCTCAGCGCCACAGCGTCTCAGGCGGGTATCAAACCCAGGACCTTCTTGCTGTGGGGCGACAGCGCTACCACTGTACCACCCGTTGTCAGCTTGTCATCTCGTTTAGTCATCCGGTGTAGGGGGAAGCAGGGGGACAATAGAAGCATGGACCTAAGACCTAAGAACTTGAAACTAGTGTACCATTATCCTAATCACTGTTCACTGTTTTCCTGCAGAAAATCAACATCCTGTGTTTTGTTTTTGCAGAGTTCCGATCAAAAATGTGAGCTTCATGTGGAGTTTTCATGGAAAGTACGGGAAAACTGAAGCGTTTTTCATTTTTGTCATAGAGTTTATCTAATGCTGCTATCTGTTAAACCTATTGGGAGACTAAACATTGTTCCATGGACCATGTTGGATGAGTTTTTCTGTTCTCCTAGCTTAAACAGGGAGAGACGGGAGGGACGGTTGCATTTGTGAGGTGTTTTGCTGACTGACTGACCATGGTGTAGACTAGACATTATAGCAAAACATGACAATAAATTGATATTTCAAAACATTTGTTTGTGTCGGGCATTAAATGGAGGATGCAATATTGATTAACCAGTAAAATAGTTGGACACAAGGTTGAATTGTTTGTGACAGATAACGTAATAAATTGTATTTCATAATACCTACACTTATTTGGATTAGAGGTCTTCACAGGTCCAAAGTGACGGACCCAGACCCTAATGGACCCGGGAAATTTGTGCCCGGACCCATCTATTATTAGAAAGCTGAGACCCGGGCCCGTCCGAACCGACACAGACCCGGGACCCGTGGTGATAGAATAGGACCCGACCATCCCGACCCGGACACACGTGACCACCATAATAAAATGTGGACCCGGGGCCCTGTACGGGTCCTCGGATCCGAGTAGGCCCGTGAAGACCTCTAATTTGGGAGGCTAATTGATAAAAGAATGAGAAGTATATGCCAGAAAAATGCATTACATGACTGTTTTGAGGCCACTTTGACAACCACTTCAATCGTCCCCCTCCTGTGTTTCAATCCCCCCCCCCCCCCCCCCCCCCCTTCCAGTTTGTGTTCCAGTAGCCTACCGTTCCCCCATAAAATGATGGTTTTATTATGGTTATTTTTTTATTTTTGTGGATTAGGCTAATCCACAAAAATAAAAAAATAACCATAACAAATAAGGTGACCAGATGTCCCCGATTTTCAGGGACAGTCCCCGTTTTTGGTGACCTGACCCCGGCTGGAGCTGTCCCCGATGAAAACGTCCCCGATTTTCTACTCCTCATCTGCGGGGCGCAGCCGACATTACTGTCTTTCAGATGCTCCAGCGGGAGTGAAGAGATGCTTATATCATAACATGAAACTTTACAACCACAAACCTAGGGCATTCAGGGGATGTATGGCTTTCCTAGGTATATTGAAAATAAGGGGTTTTCTGAACAATTTCCAGAAGAGAAGTGCTCGCTACCCAATCGCCAAAAAATGCAATTCATACAGAAATCTCCAAATGTCAAAGGTTTTTGATAGCAAATCACAACATGCATTTTTCTAATCGTGTTCCTCAAGGACTTGGTGTCTTAATGTGGTATTTTGGAGGGATATCAGTCGGCCTGCACCTTATACAGCCTACAATGTTTGTCAAAATACATAACACCGGATTGGCCCCTTTTTATTTCATAGTGTAGATAATAATATCAGATATTTTAATGATATATTGGCGCCAATGTTTTCAGAGTGGAATTGTTTTTTTGGGGACCACCGACCATTTCCGCATCCGTCGGATCTGCTATTGCCGTAGGCTATCTGCTTTTAACTGGATAACCAGATGCAAAGCTTTTGGCCCCAGACTAGTTAAAATGTATGATGATAGTCAAGACTGAGGAGGAAATATGGGACAATGAGTCAGCATTTGATTCTGCAGTGCCCCTCCCTCACCGGCCTCATGTGTAATGTGAAATCATTGTCCACAAAAGTTGATAATGAACTATAATACTGTGGTGTCGCACATGCAGCACATTTTTGGTGAGATGAGAAAGGAGGAAGTAATGAGGACAGGACAACCCTTGCTATGCCAGGCAGAACCAATTTCCTGCTCACTTTTGGTGGGGTTTCACCACATGCCCATTTCACAATTTTTAAGCAGTAAACATGTTGTTCACACACTCAATAATCAGATTTGAATCAAAGACAATCACATGCATATCAATTAGGGTCCTTTTGCTGGCTAAGATGATGCCTCTTTTCTGCCTTTCTTTTATTATTCTTCTGTGAAAAAACAAAAGTCTCCATCAGTTTTTTCTCTGGCATTCAGCAATAGTGCAACAGATTACATTTAGGCCCTACCTAGTCCAATAATCTTAGGGACTCATTCGCCTATTAAGGACCTTAGGTAGGCTATTAATAAAGAAAATAAGCTTTTAATTTAAAACACAGCAAATAAATATCAGTCCCGAGGAGGCTGCTAACAAATCCTATTATATAGCCTACAATGACATGTTTAGTTTGTTGTGGACTTATTCAAAACTCCCAGCAGAGAGCAGTATTGAGCTCTGAGGATTTCAACCGATTTCAACAACACAGCAGAGTGAGAAACAGAAGGCCCTCTAAAGACCCAGAAAGTTGACCTATTTTCAGCCTGCTCGTTTATACTTTTTAGAACTGAATAATACAATTCTGTACGGGTAAAATATTTAAAATGTTAGCAAATTATTCCTAGTTCTTTTTCTTTCTTTCGATATTACTTACGATGCATTTGTATTGAAAGTAATTTCCTCTGTTTGCCTGGGCGTTGTTTTGCCGTCAGGCGCGTGCATGGACACATTTCACAGACAGACGGAGGGCGACAACATGGCGGCCTCCTTGCGTTTGGGTCGTCAAGGGATTCTATTTGGCCTCAGATTATCACATTTTAAAGCGTGTTTAGGGACAACACATTCGTGGCAGGAGCATGTCAGACACTTCTTTCAATCCCCATCTTTCCTCGGTGAGTGTTTTCGTTTTATAACCTAAAGTTAATGCTAGTTGTCATTTTGTTTGCGTGAGACAGACAGGTCTGGTGCAACCGCTGTCAAACTGGCTAGGGTAAATTAGCATGCCTCTACCAACCTTGACATTTCTTAGCGTGTATTATATCACAAGCTATACGTAATCCCAAGGTTATCAACTACATTGAAGGGGGCTGAGGCACTGATTAATAACATAATCTCCAGCCTGTCCCGCAAAGGGTTTTTATTCCATCTCAAATCAAGAGCTAACGGTTTAAATGTTTTTGAACCAGGCAACCGTTTTGGGCCAAACCTGTGCAGAACAGCATGGATAATAACTTGGTTATTTCAAAAGAGCTTTTACACGAGTTTTGAATGTTAGCCAGCTAAATGTTTTGGGCCAATGCAAATACAACTGTCAGCTGTCCAGTCCAGAACAGCAACACTATCTGAACTGGGCCAGCCCAGCCCCTTCGAGAGTACAGTACACAGTCAGTAGGCTACACCCTTTTTGAAAAAGAAAAAAATAGCATTTGCCCCTTGGAAAGCCTCTCAAATTGCTCACAGCAATAATGTTGGTCCCTTTTTGGAGACAGAAAACCCACCAGGCTGCAGCAGCGCTTGAATCTCCCTTTATATGACATCTGCAGGTGGTACAAAACCATTTAGTAATCCTGAATGGCCATGGCACATTTGCACCTGAAGGCCAACATTTCATTGTAAGTTCAACATGACAAACTGCCTTTTAGAATGGTAGACGTTGCACTATTTCACATAATGGACCACTATTTCTAGGTCAGGATCCATTTTTGGCACAATTTGTGTAATAATACATGAGAGTATCAATCACTATAGCAGTGGCCCCAAATAATTTTACCCATAATAATCTGATCTGTAAGTATTGATAATATTATGGTAAAATGGTAAATGGCCTGCATTTATATAGCGCCTTTATCCAAAGCGCTTTACAATCAGTAGGTATTCACCCATTCACACACCAATGGCGGCAGGCTACCACGCAGGGTGCTGGCACACCATCGGGAGCAATTTGGGGTTCAGTATCTTGCCCAAGGACACTTCGACATGCAGACTGGAGGAGCCGGGAATCGAACCACCGACCTCTTTTATCCAAAGCGATTAGTGGACGACCCGCTCTACCTCCTGAGCTACAGCCGCCCCCATATTATGGTGGCCACTGGCCAGTGACCACCTATGTGTCACAGTTGTTGACATATAACACAATGCAAATGTATGATGTTACAATATGTCATTCTACATAGCTGAAGTGGGGAAGTATTGGCATGCATGTGATATGGGTATTTGAAACAGAGATGGCCTCTTATCTTCCTATGACTCCTGATTGAATGCCTAAGCTTTGTACAAGGATGTTTTAAGGACAAAACACTGTCATTTCTACAGACAGATGCCCATAATCAGACCAGTATGCTTCTAAGTGTAAAGTAGTCTTACAGTATGGTCAATTATTTAATGCAGGGCAAGCCTACTGTTTGAAAGTTATACAGAACAGAACACTGATGCAAACAAACAGTATTAACTCATTAAGTGCCATAGACGACCTAACTCGTCTTACATAATCCAGCGCTTAAGTGCCAAGGACGGACTAACTCGTCTTACATAAAGATTTTTTTTTTTTGACGGTGGGACATCAATCAACCCCTTTTACATCTTTGAGATAACTATTTGGAGCAAGAGCATGTGTGTAATCTATTTTACCGACCACTAAGTGGCGACAGAGACCGAGAGAAGTCACAGCCACGGGACCCAAAAGCCACAAAAGCAGCCGCCTCCCGCGGAAATGGCTTGGCGATTTTACAGTCAGAAGCCCGGACACACACACACAGAATGGACAGAGATCCCTTCCCCCCAGAGCCGCGCAGCAACGCGCGAACACACACACACACACACACACACACACACACACACACACACACACACACACACACACACACACCGCGGGAGCAAGCTATTCAAGGAAATGGCGACGCGATTTTACAGTAATCCATTTCAGACTCGTCTTGCCCGACAGGCAGACAGGCAGGCAGGCAGCAGCAACGCGCTTCTGACACGCCCGCTGTTAGAGCCAGGAGGAAGGAGGAGAAGACACACGGAGGGAGGAGTTTGAATGAGAGGGGTGTTTCCTGTTGTTATGGAGGAAATTACTGTTCAAAACTATTGTTTAGAATGTCTGACGGTCTTACTGATGCCAAAAATGAATGGTTAAAGTGACTGTTTCACAAAAAGCCATTTATCTCTGAATAAATTTCCAGACGCTGAAACCATGCTGTACTCAACGGCTAATATCTACATAACTACTAACTCTGCAAACTAACTCTTTTAGACAGAGAAAGCACACATTCTATTAGTTATTTTTAGATGATTGATGTTCATGAATTCTTAACAGAAAAGAATCCTCGGCTGTTCTAAAATGAGCCAGAATCGTCAAAAACACCCCTGGCACAACTTACCTACAGGAATGAAAACATGGCTGGCATTCAATGTGTTAACAATATTGACTCTCTTTTTAATCTAATTTCTTAATATTTTTTTTTTTACTATTAAGTGTCACACGCACACGCACACAGAGAAAAACACAAACACAAGCTTGTGAGATACTACATACTGGGAAAATCCAAAGGAATGAAATCTTCCTGGACCTGTGGCTTTGCAAGATATCCAGCAGATGGCAGCAACACACAACACAGGCTGAACCCTATGAAATTGTACTTCATGGAAAGTGGAGTTGATTGTATACGAAAAAGTGTACGATATACGGACCCCACAATAGCTCGTGCAGTCTTTAGTGACTTTGATGCTCACTCAAAATGACTGAAAATGAAAATCATTCCTTGCTTATCAAATCATTTATACATTTTATACTTGGATTTTCTATTCTTTCAGAAGTGAATCTCTTTCCCTCTCCCTTTTCCTCTGCCACTTCCTCACTTTCACTTTGTCACTCTCTATAGCCATAAATGTAATATTTGTCTCAGGCTCTCTTGCTCAGTTGCTCTATGCCCCTCTTATATGAATGGCCTCAGCATCTGAGCACATGCGGTTTTGACTTTTGGAGCTGTGTCATGTCTGAGCAATACGCCTGAGCATGATTTGGTCTACAGACAGTGCGACAGACTAGTTGTAATACACACAATGCCACTGCAAGTTTTGGTTTGTGTGTTGTTGTCCTCTGTCAGCCTGGAGACCCTGTGTCCAACATGGTGCTGCTGTCTGAGTCAGCCCAAATCTGCCCCTCTGAGTTGGTGCAGTTGGAGATGGTGGGGAGGCTATGATGTGGCTCAGTGAGCAGTAGGAGTACTGGTGTAGTAGCAGCCCCTGGTGGTGTCAGCCAGCATCAGGTCAATATTACATTATTGACCTGCAGCATCTCTGTGTTCTTCTTTCATAGTGGAGCTTTGAGCTGTTTCATCCTGCTGCTGACTTTGATGCACTTTAACCCCACAGGCCTTCTTGTAGCTAAACAGTGCTACTCTTACATACTAAAGTTTTCACCAACTTTTGTCGTTCACATTACATTGCGTTACAGTACAGCCCTGCATAGACTACAGTTAGGTAGTGGAAGGCTTGTCTGTAATGTAATGGTTTAGAATTATTTTCTTCCTTGGTTAATTGTGTTATTCTCTTTGTATCCTCTAGATGTCGCCGCTCTCAAAGTGCAAATGCCGGCACTCTCCCCCACCATGGAGGAGGGAAACATCGTCAAATGGCTAAAGAAGGAAGGTATGATAAACACATGGCTACAGTACAAAATTATGTTTGCTTTCCCCTATACATAACATGCAAAGTGTATGCAATCTCTAAATGTGTTCTGTTGTGTTATCCAAGGCTAATGCATCACATTGTGGCAGTGGTGGCTCAACGGTTAGAGAAGCGAGCTTGTGACCAGAAGGTCGTCGGTTCAATCCCCGGGACCGGCAGGATAAATCTGGGTGGGGAAAGTGAAAAGGCAGCGCTTGCCCCTCCCTCATTACCACCACTAAGGTGCCCTTGAGCAAGGCCCTTAACCCCAACTGCTTCAGTGGCCAACAGATCAGACTGTTGTTTGTTCTGGTCAGCTTCCAGTTATGAATGTGTGTGTGAATGTGAACAGGGCACTCCTAAAAAAGAGAGCATTGCTCTCTGTGAGACTCCCCCTGTATAAATAAAAGGTAAAAAAAAAACATGGGATATTTAGACATAAGCTTTCCCTCCTCATAGTGACAAACCACATTCAGCTTCATGGGAGCTTCTTTCCTGTCCAAATGTAGAGTACTTGCAACGACATCCACTACACCTACCAGTTAAGCCCCCTGTCTGTGTTCATCAGGTTAGCCAGCTATTTGCAACACCGGCTCTATTTGTCTTTCTCTCTCTCTCCATTACCATTATTCGTCTCCCCATGGTGACGGACGGGCCTGGCGCTAATTATTGACTTGATGACATCATCATTGTGTCAGACTGAGCCGTGTTCTGTGGAGGCCAGAGCATCAGAGCACCTGAGTGTTCTGTGGAGGCCAGAGCATCAGAGCACCTGAGGGTTCTGTGGAGGCCAGAGCATCAGAGCACCTGAGGGTTTCTGCTGGCTAATTGGCTCCAGGAAACATGGCAGTTTCTATTCATCACTGCTTAGCAACGCTGCTCAACCAGCCGCCGCAGCCACACTCTCATTCATCAGGAGGCAGCATATACTGCATTCTGATTGGCTGCTCGCATTCACCGTGTTGCCGTGTGCTTCTGTGTGTGTGTGTGTGTGTGTGTGTGTGTGTGTGTGTGTGTGAGAGAGTGAGAGTGAGAGTGAGAGTGAGAGTGAGAGTGAGAGTGAGAGTGAGAGTGAGAGTACAGTTGCTAGACATTTAAGGGTCATCTAAATTCATCATGGGATTTTAGGTGATCTTAAAATAACCACTTATTCTGTAGGAATAATCTAAAGACTTGACCACACACACAAAAGCTGACAGCTGATCCTTTGAGACAGAACAAGCATGTCTAGTGTTTTTCTCCCCTCCTTCATTGTAAGTGTAGTAAGTAAACCACCTATTTTCCAGCTCCTTGAATTATGACTCAACCTATGAACAAGGCCATCTCTCAGCAATGGTTGCTCCGCTCGGCTCCCTATTTGCAATTTCCCTCTGTAGATTGAAGCAATAGTCAGCATGTTGAGAGGGTGTGTTTAGTGTTTAGTGTTTAGTGTGTGTGTGTGCCAGTGATGTATCTTGATACAGGGCTAACCACCTATTTTCTTTTACCCACCAGCCAGGCGTGTGTAGTCCTAGTATCCTTTTTGTGATAATATCAGCCCGTTGTCATTCCACTAGAGCAGAGGTGAAAGGGCCTGGGGGGGTCGCCTGTTTAAACTTTAATATTGCACATCACACCTAACCCCTGGGGTCATATGGTGTTGGAGCCTCGTACACAAATCCAATCTTGACTGGGCTACTCCTGTCTCTCTGGGGCTTCCGATGTCAATACTCCCTCTGCCTGTCCCCGGCAGCCTTCCCTTCCCTTCACCCATCCCCACCACTCCTCTGGCCTCCACCACACATCCCTCCCCACACACATTCTTCTTCTTTTTACACACTCCTCATAAACCCCTGCATCCTTTTTTTTTATTAAGCAGACGTGTTAATGAGCTTTTACAAGGTGTTTGTTCTTTTGCCTGTGTCACGGTTCTGTCCTTGACGCAGGTATTATGTGTTGAGGATGACCTCAGGTGACCCCCCCTCACTCCTGTCCCAGCTTTCTCTGCTGAAGACAGAAATGTGACCAGGTCGGGATGACCCTTGACCTTTATCTCATCTACCTTACCGCCTCCTCTCTTCACATAGAGATGTGTCATAAAGACGCTCCGATCCGATCACACGGTGCCTTCAATCCCTTTACACTCTTGACTGTTTAGGACTCTGCAAATCAAAGTCTACGGGATAGTTAGAAATGAGACATTTTGAATGACACTGACGTCATGACTAGATGAGCATCTCTCTATCTGCTGCTGGAATGCCCAACGGAAGTACATGGCACTCATTTATGGTGGAGCTATGCCAGGGCTAGCCTAGCCTAAAGTCTGTACATTCAATATCAGTGTCTATTTATCAAGCTTTTCCTCTTCTTCTGCCTTGTTCGTCTCGAGTCTTTCGTCTACTCTCTCTCTTTCTCCAAGGAAACCATATCACTGTCCTCCTTTTCCCCTTTTTCTCTGCGTTGTGTTCATCTGTTGACGCCGATCTGAGTTGTTGTTCATGCAGAGATACTTGGAACTCCATGTTGACGTAGAAACATGCAAGAGAGAACCAGTGCTTCTTAATTGGCTTCCTTTTTCATTGTTAAGCATATGCTAATATATTCCAACTCTCACATGTGGTGGACCATTGGGATCCCATGAAAGATTGATTAGACTCTTCCTTTGATATGTAGCCTGGAAGATCTCTCCCCTCCCTATAAGCTTTTTGTAGATTCACTTGAATTCATTAATTCAACTGATTTGTTGACTCTGTGTGCACAGCCCCAGCGAAAGAGCAATCGGTCGGAACATTCTGCTGACCACTATGGTTCATGTATTTGCAATCACAGTTAAAAGGGATCTTTTGCACATAAAGGCCGCCTCCAGTCAGTTTTCCTACCTGACTGTTGGTGTTCTATGAAAATGTTCTAATATTGTATAGTCGCACGCCGGGATGCACCGATTTATCGGTATCGGCCGATATTGGCCTTGTTGACTGCAGTCGGCTGTTGGCAAAAAAGGTGCTGTTCACCGATTGTAGCAGCCGATATTTAGCCAGTTGGGTCACGTGATTTGTTGTTTGTTTGTTTCATAATTACATTTCAGTATGATTGAATTTGTCCTCATTCAAAGATAGTGTGATAAAGGGCTCAAAAGACTTTAAAACAGGTCAGTTCTTTGTTCATAATAAAGCTTTATTTGTTTCCCTCTCAAAGAGGCATACAAAAAAACATATGGGTATCGGCTATCGTCCAAATTGTTATTTTAAACATCGGTATCGGCCCAGAATTTTGCAATCGGTGCATCCCTAGTCGCACGTCATCTGATTTGCACCAAAGAACTTACATTGATAAGAACCGAAGACTAATATTCTGTTCCATTGCAACATCATGGCTGCAGCGTTGTTGTAAAAAAAACAGCTTTGTCTCTTGCCTTCAATATACTCTTTGTCTGAGACTACAACGGAAGTGGCCGGAAACAGTATGGCCGCCTTGTACCTCCGTAAAAACATTTGTTAGAAGTCACAATATTGCTATGTTATCAACACACCGGCCAACAGATATCAAAGCCGATGCACTTAATGGAAAGAGTGTGACGTGAACTGGTTAACAGTTATATCAATATATATTGGTCATTCAGTGGCGTTTTAAGCCTGCCGAACATAGTAGCTAATGAACATAGCTAACACCATGCTAGCTATTTATATCAGTATTATCATAATATCAGTCATGACATGATTTGTGACTATATATTCATATGTGAACCTGGCAACAAGTGTGGTTAATCAGCAGTTAATCAGTGACTCAGCAACACATGAAATATCTTCTAAAATCACAAAATACACTAGAGGAGGGCTTTCAGCTCTAAGGCAAGAGCGATGCACTTAGATGAAAAGATAGTTTGTGAATGAAATGAGTGTTTTTTGTTTGATTTTAAATGGAGGGTTTATGGATGTTTGTTTCATTTTGCAGGTGAGGCAGTAGCAGCAGGCGACGCCCTCTGTGAGATTGAGACTGATAAGGCCGTCGTTACCATGGAATCCAGTGATGACGGAATCATGGCAAAGATCTTGGTGAGTAAAGCTGCCTTCACATGATCAGCGATCTCCTCTCCTCTCACCGCCAGGTAGAGCGGAGAAAGCTCAGCGGTCGGGTGAGTAGGTCAAAGTTGAAACAATTTGAACTTTGAGCGCAGCGCAAGGTGGCAAATCCGAGCGGCGCGCGGATCATGTGTGGGGGGGTTAAGATCATGTTTGGGGGGGTTAAGCGGATCATGTGTGGGGGGGTTAAGATCATGTGTGGGGGGGTTAAGATCATTAAGATCATGTGTGGGGGGGTTAAGATCATGTGTGGGGGGGTTAAGATCATGTGTGGGGGGGTTAAGCGGATCATGTGTGGGTGGGTTAAGATCATGTGTGGGGGGGTTAAGATCATGTGTGGGGGGGTTAAGATCATGTGTGGGGGGGTTAAGATCATGTGTGGGGGGGTTAAGATCATGTGTGGGGGGTTAAGATCATGTGTGGGGGGGTTAAGATCATGTGTGGGGGGGTTAAGATCATGTGTGGGGGGGTTAAGCGGATCATGTGTGGGCGGGTTAAGATCATGTGTGGGGGGGTTAAGATCATGTGTGGGGGGGTTAAGATCATGTGTGGGGGGGTTAAGATCATGTGTGGGGGGTTAAGATCATGTGTGGGGGGGTTAAGATCATGTGTGGGGGGTTAAGATCATGTGTGGGGGGGTTAAGATCATGTGTGGGGGGGTTAAGCGGATCATGTGTGGGGGGGTTAAGCGGTCACCACAGCACACACATCCTCTTCTACTGCAGGAGACTCTGAGAAAACCGTTAAACGCTGGAAGTACGCTGGGAAGCGCTGATCTCAATGCACAATATAACAAGGAAGCAGTCTGAAACTAACGTTAGTTCAGTGCGGTAGTAGCTTGATAGCTGACAGCTAACATTGGCAAACAACACACATACAGTGATTTAGCTCAACACTCACCAAGTGTCTAGCCAATCTGCTCCCACAATTGAGCCTTTCTGTCTCTGTTGTGATAGTTTCTCCATATGATTAGTTGCCAGAAAATGAGCACCCGACACCAGCGTCTTTCTGAAAAGTAAAAATATTTTCAGCTGGAGGCGCTGGGAGTCGGGCGCACAAAAACGCCGGAGCGCTCTGAAAATAGACGCTGGGCTCTGCGCACTTTCTCTAGACGTCCGTGTGCGCCCGCATACGCTCTCCCCCCATTGGAAACAACTGAAAAAAGATGCTGGACCTGATGAAAATACGCTAGATGGACACAGGCCCTTAAGCATTGAATATGGCTTTAGCCTGTGACCTATGGAAAAGCTGGGTTAAAGGTGTATTTAAATGCTAATGCCTGTTGGCCCTATTTCATTTTAATCATCTCTTTTCGACAAGGGAGTTCTTCAAAGGCAGATATGATGCGCCATACTGTCCAGCAATCTAAATTGGGTAATTAACAGCAGTTATGATGATGATGCTTGGAACTGAGTCTGTATCCATGTGTATATATAGAGCCGTGCATGTTTGTTGTGCCAGGTTTCCCTCACTGCCTGCCCACGCTAATTGGTTGTGCTTGTTAAACCCGGCTTCCCTACACAGTGACAGAAAAACATTGGTGAAATGCCTTCAGTGACAAATGTTTCTCTTCTTCCCGCGTCCCCGCCCCCCATTGAGCTGTTTGATGTGTGAATATTTAGTAAGCTGTCGAAGGCACGGCCATCAGCTGTCTTTCATCTGTGTTCCACCACATGTTTGTCCTCAGGAACAGACGGATAAAAGCGTTTTATCCTCTCTCACTGTCGGATCCACAGAGATCAGACTCTGTGAGGCAGGCAGAGGGAGAAACGCTGATCATTATTTCCTGGAGAGAATTTTCCCATCAAACCTCCTATTCCAAAAACAGGACAGCAATATGAGGGATGACAATGAGCAGATGCTGTGTGTGTGTGTGTGTGTGTGTGTGTGTGTGTGTGTGTGTGTGTGTGTGTGTTTGTGTGTGTGTGTGTGTGTGTGTGTACATATTAGGGATATAACATTATGCAATTTTACCGCGCTATCGAACGACCACGATTATCGTGCCGTAAGCTTTCCCTGTAATACCGGCGTGCACCACGCTGCCCTCAATGTGTTGCACAGTATGGACGGTGCCACACGTCGCCGCTACAAACAAGTTTGTAATGGAGCACCCTTGTGTAAACATTCTCATATTACTTTCAGTTTGGGTTCAATAAAGCAATATTTTTCTTCAAAGCAAAATACTTGTTTGTTTAGTTTTTCGATGGGTCATAGTTCATTCAAATAAAGGGGTTGGGGGGATTAATATGGTGAATTGTTTTGTACCGTGATATTTTGGTAGATACCGTGCCGTACTGTGCCGTATCCTAGTGTGACACTTCATATCGTTACATAGTACGTACACATACAAACAGAGAGTTCCTGGTCTGAGAGTTAGACATGCTCAGATTCAGGGTTCAGGTGATGCGTCTGTTAGTGCAACCTAAATAAAGGCCAGATACGCAACCAGTCAACTCTAGCAGATGCACATTGCACATGTGCAGCTTCGTTGTCCATAAATAATACACACTGCAGCAGGCGTATGCTGCACACACACACACACGAACACAAGACACACACATCAACAGCAACAGTCTCGTTATTGTCCAACAGGGATTATCATCATGTGCTGTACCATCAAACACAGGCTTATCTTTCTCCTGCCTCTCCGTTCGCTTCACTTGCTCCCTCTCGTCCACATTCCCTTACTCCATCCTTGTCTTAGCTGCCATGGGGATGATGCAGTTTCCATAGCAACCACCCAGGAGCTGGGGGGTAGGGGCTTTGGAGCTGAAGCTGGCAGAGAAAGATGGGGTATATTAGATAACCCCCCCCTCCCCCCCAGAACTCCCTCTGTGTGTGTGTGTGTGTGTGTGTGTGTGTGTGTGTGTGTGTGTGTGTGTGTGTGTGTGTGTGTGTGTGTGTGTGTGTGTGTGTGTGTGTGTGTGTGTGTGTGCGTGCGTGCGTGCGTGCGTGCGTAATAAGAAAAACAGCAGCTCGTAGCAATATTTGAGACATGTCTTCCCTCCCCATATGTGGCGATATGGCATTCCTTCTCTCTGGGGCACAGCATAGATATTACCCCACAGTGCTGTAATTGTGGCTCTCTCCAAGTGGCCAGCAGGTTTCTAATTTAGAGGCTAGTATAATGACCTGCCTGAGGCCAAACGCCCAGATAGGCTGCACTCGACAGGGGACTTCCTGCGCCCCCCAGGGGTTATTTATGGGGGTCAACTAACTGCTATGGCCCGCTAACGGTCTTCAGCCTCGGCGCCTGCGGGTTAGAAAACGGCGGGGAGATCCCAGTGCTCCTGGTAGGGGGTGGGGTAGGTTGGCGGGGGGCTACCGGCACCATCAACACACAGATTACCCCATCTCATCACAACCTTAGTGCACCTCTCTACCCTGACCCCAGAACTTCAATCTGAAAATCTGCCCTGGGTACAATCAATCACAGCCTGTAGGAAACGACACACACTCAACGTGCGCCCACATGTACATGCGTACTACATACACATACGCACATAGCTTCTCCATGTTTGGATGAATATCAAGATGATTGCTACGGAGCAAGGAGGGGAAAGGCTTCAAGAAAATCAATGGATGGGTGGGTCACAAGGTGGGTGAATGTGAATGAACTGGTGTTTGATACAAAGGACAAGATGGCAGGAGAAGATAGTGGATAGATGGGATGGATGGCTCCATGAAGATATTATGGAACATGTTGCACAGTGCAAACCTGACAGCCAGTTTCCCATTTATCATTCATCTTCACACGCGCTCATCCAGGAGATCAATTTAAGCACTAACAGCTATCTGCCTTCTACACACCAATCTCTATTATAAATCACTTTCTATCCTTGCGGGATGCTCTTGCCAAAGTGGGCAAAAGGTTGTCCATTTTGTTCCAGCATTTCTTGCCAAATGAATTCAAGACCGTACAGTAGAGTACACACAGCCCACAGGCTATTGGCTAAAAAGTCTGAAATAATTGATATAAATTGGTTTGGAGTCTGTAGGAAAAGTAGTTTGGAGTGAGTGGTAACATTTTGAGTTATTTGTGTGTTTCTATGTGAGAGATTAGATTGGACTGTCAGACTTCTGCTGCTTAGACAGAGGCTGTGACTGCATCTGGAAGTGCTGTATCTGTCTCGCTCTGATGATGGGAGACAAAATCTTGTCTTACTCCCAAAACAATATTTCTCCTTTTAAGTTTTATTGCCCTTAAACCCACCCACCCTTCTCCTTTTCCTCTGGCATCATCATTTCTTTGTCATTGAGCCCTCGCTACACATTTTGCAGAGCGCTCTCTACCCTTGTCAGCCAGGAGCATCCATTCTCCCCAGAGGAGGGAGTTGTATGGCTGACTGACCTTCACATGGCCTCCTGTTCCCCTGTCCACTCAATAAATCAAACTGCCCAATTCCCCCTCTACGCACTAAAGAATGGATCTGAGTAAAAAAACAACAACATGCTAGCGCTTAAGAGGCAAGTCTTTGGTTTAAAAGGACATTAAATTGCAGTCTACAAATATATATATATATATATATACTGTATATATATATATATATATATATATATATATATATGATTTTAGCATGTGTAATGTGTTTAGGCCAAAGGATTGGCTGTTTAGGACCATATGATTGCAGAAAAAAATGGATGGAATCATGGAATTTGTTAATAAAAATGGAATCAACTGTAAAACATGGAATATTACAGGATTTTCCATAATCTGGTTGAATTTGATGAAAGTAGGCCTAATTATCAAAATCAAAAGTAGAACTAATTATTGTAGTAACCTAAATCATTTCCTAATTGTAAAATAGGCCTATCACAATACCGATTATAATATTGATATATTGCCCAGCAATATGGCGGTGCCTCTCAAACTAATAAATCCATCACTGTTTATTGTCTCAGCCTACTAGTGGGTTACACACAGTTGTCTGCACATGATGACATGCCTTCCTAGGCTTGGTGAGGGTCTGTTCATAATAAACCATCTTTGGTTAATTTGGCTGGATCCGTTCTCAGCTCTATTGGCCATGAGCTGATGCCCCCTGTAAGAGCTGACTGACAGATGAGCCTGAAATCATCAAGCTTTATTCAATCTCAACCTTTACGGCTACAGCGCCCGACAATATGTCCAACTTAGAGTAATGCTGATAACTGTCAAGGCTAAGCGTACAGTAACTGAGCTGTTCAGCCTCTCAGGGGACACATATGGCTGTATGATAGCTAACAGTTTGGCGATAAGTAGGTTAAACCTCATAAATGGTTTAGTCTGACTTTGTAATATCATTAGCCTAGCTGATGGGCTCTGGATAGGTCCCTTAAGAGCCCCTTCACATCTTTCAGACTTTGCCACAGTGAGAATGCTGCCAAACGGAGTTCTGACAGCACTTGCTAATAACTCCCCTTGCCTTTTTGCAATTGTTAGGATGTCAGATTCAGTCTAGTCCTGGTCAAAAACGAATGTTATTAGGCTAATACATTTGAATATTCTTGATTTATTTGCAAGAGATTTCCTGCAACAGGCAGAGGTATATATTTTTGAGGCTGCTTTAATTTTTTGGGGAAAATAAATGGTGCTCATTGCTCATTAAGCAGTTCATATTTAAAACCATACTCAAATGGGCCAGGTTTCAGTATCACTTCCACACCAACCTCCTATAGCCTTGAATCAATACTGTGTGGTTTAGTGTCCATACACAGCGCTGCTCTGTTCCACCTGCAGGGACTCATGTGGAGCGTTTTGGAAGTCCCCGGTGTGCATCTGTCCAGAGATGAGTGAACTGGCTCGTGAAGATGAAGTGTTTCCTCCTCTTGAAATCGAAAGAATCCGAAGAAGGATCGTTTGACTTGTTCATTGTGGGGAGAAGGGGATATTCCTCTGACTTACTGTAATCAGCTTTTTCTCTGAGCGCTCAGAGCTCTTTAAATGTGTGGCAAAGCTGCTTTCAATTTAACTCGCACCTGGAGGATAACCTCACATCTGAACCGTTGCAAATGCCAAGCTGTCGAGATCATTTACGTTCTATAGGTTTTAGTTAATGTTGTTCCATAACCAGTGGATGGCAGTATTGAGCCCCGCACCACTACGGGTAACATGTGTATGCGCATGCACACCTCGTATATATTATCTCTGTGTATGTACTGTAGGCATGCACACATTCATGGACATTGTTTAATGGAGACACCCATGCACATAGTGGCAGAGTCTAGAAAGTGGATAAAAAATTTTACAATTTGAAGACAATAACTTGTGTCAGCTCATGGATAAGGATGACAGAGAGAGAGAAAGAGAGAGAGAGAGAGGGCTTTATTAAATGAGCCTATAAATACACTGGCTGGTAATGGGTATTTATTGAGATTCTCGCTTGCAGCTGGGAAGTGCTGGCTCTCTCTCTGACATCTCAGTGAGTTCCATGGTGAAGCAGAAAATATCCGCTGTTAATTTTCTCCTTCACCACTCAAAGTTTTAACAAGCAATTTGCATGATTTGCATGCTGCAAATAATAACTTTGAAGAATGTAAATGCAATCATCATCAGGAAGGAGAGTAAACAGTAGGCTTGGCTTTTTTTTATGCAGGAGAAACGTATAATTGAATTTGATTGTCATATACAGTATCAGTGATTACCATTTTTCCCCCAAGTAAAATGAAGATATCATGACTCCAGGTGCAGGACAAAACACCTAGCAATTTATGAAACTCAACAATTTAATATAATTGAATAGACTGCATTGTCAATCCACAACTGTGGAGTGGGCGTGGCTTCGAAGGTCTGGAGCCAGGCTACCACCGTTTGCCTTCAGAACAACTGCAGCATCCTGTTACAAATCCAGTAGTAGTAGTTTGAAAGATAATTTCTGAGTGCACAACTTCAACCTCACCCAGCTGTGGCAGTCAAAGGAAGTTTTTAAGTTATCCTTTGTCATTTAATATTATTAGTTGTCTATTAGTTCCCACTAAAAATAATTCTTGTTTTAAATATTTTATTAGATTGGCACTAGCTGCTGGTGCAATTATGCTGTCACTGATGATGTCACAATGTCTGGTCAGTCTCATCTTCTTTCCTTTGTCATTATGCCCTTGCATTTCTTGCATTAACGTAGTTAGCCACTCGCTATCTAGTAGTACTGTAGCTACATTGTTAGCCTCTGTGGCTTCTAGTCAACTGCGCATGTTCACGACGTGACCACTTGAATGCCAAGCATGTCGTGTACACAACTTGCGGTCTCGTATTCACGGAATGCAGCATAATTGTAAGTGCTCGAGTCACATCACTGGTGAGTGTGACGTCATCACTGATGGCATCACAATTGCCCGAGTGACATCATCACTGACATGATCACAGATGACATCAGAATTGCTCTAGTGACATCACTTATTACATCATCACTGACATCACAATTCCTCGAGTGACATCACATATTGTGGGAACTTGGTAGTCTAGCTGCTTACCGGTGTATGCTGGGGAAGGTGTTGGGTAACGGAGACCGAGAAGATCAAAACCTTTGCAATGAGTTCTCAGAAGAAAAATACAGGAGGAAGAAAACTGAAGAGAAACGCCGAGCTGACATTTCCAGAACAGAGGTATTTGCTGTGCAAAATGCCAAAGTCCTGGACTACGCTGCCTGTGGATCCTGGTCCTGAGCCTGGTTATCCAGCTGACAGCGTTTCAGTCTACCAAGTGAATAAGGACGATGGAAACCTGGTTTACACAGGCCACATCCTCCGACCTGCCCCTGAAATTCTGCCTACACTGGAGATCCAGCCATTCAGGGCAGCATCAGAGCCAGAAAATAAAATGAGATGTCTCACCCTGCCGCCAAAACAAGAAAGCATCGGGAGAAAGTATAAGAAACTGAAGGAGAAGATGGCTGAGGATGAGCTGGGTGTGGCTGAGGATGAGGATGCAGCAGAGCTACAGCGAGCTGCAGGCGGAGCGTGGCCGGGCATACAGTTGCAGGTCTGTGGTACCGCTCCTTTGATGGCTGCACCCTGTCAGTCAGGCTTCTACAGTCAGTCAGGCTTCTACACCTCACTCCTACCCAACATCTACCTCACCACTCCAGTTGCAAAAGCAATGATCTCCAAACTTGGTGGTGAGCCCTTTGAGCATCTTCCTGCCACCGGACAAACCAAGCAAGAAGCAGAGTACCATCAAAACTTTGTGGACTTCCTAAACATGCAACCTCCAGACACAGCCATGGATGGGTTTCACTCTCCAGGACCTCTGAATCATGTGGAAGGTGATTTTGATGGCCAGGACACCACAGTACCAGCGCTTCACACCTCACTTACCTCACTACCCAACAGCCTGGAGCATACCACTCCAGTTGCAGGAGAAGCAGAAGAAGCACCAAGGTTCTCCACACTTTGGGGTGATACCTTCGAGGTTCCAACCTCCCAGGACCTCCCTCCTGCCGCTGTACATCAAAACTACATGGACCTCCTAAACACCATGGAGGAGTTGTTTCCAGGATCTCTCGGTTATGTGGACAGTGCTTCTGATGGCCTGTACAACACTGCCAGCACTTCAGGAGGCTCAATGGTGGTCATGGAGGGTGGTAATGGAACCTGAGAGTCAGGGCCAGACAGCCCACGCTTCCCTGGAGATCCCCTGGTTATCTTACCTGGACCTGTCGTCCTCAGTAGAGCCTGACTGATACTGGATTGTTGGGGCCGATGACAATACCGACACCCATTATGGGGGGGGGAACAAATCATTGTCCAAAATGACGTCAATGCAATGAAACAGTAGATTTTTTAATTTACTAATTATAAATAAGTGGAACTACAAAAACACAAATAGAACAAATGTATATAATTTGAGTTAAGAAAAAGGATAAAACATGCTGTCTATAACTTAAAAAATAAAATAAAAAAATCTGCACCAAGTGGCTCAGTGGATTTCCTTGGTTTTGTGTCTCTAACTTTCTCAGTGGATCTCCCTTGTTCTTCTGTCTCTCTTTCTTAGTGGATCTCCTTGGTTCTGTGTCTGTCTCTGATTCTGTCTCTCTCCCTTTCTCAGTCGTTAGACCTCCCTGGTTCTGTTTAGATCTCCCTGGTTCTGTGTGTCTTATCTGATTGTCTCTTTCTCAGTGGATCTCCCTCGTTCTGTGTGTCTCATATTCTGTCTCCCTCCCTTTTTCAGTGGATGTCCATGGTTATGTGTCTCTCTTTGATTCTGTCTCTCTGTGGACCTCTGGTTCTGTCTGCCTCTTTCTCAGTGAAGGTCCCTGCTTGTGCAGTTATACAATTTTCTCCATCATGCGCTGTGTCAATTATGGTCATCCGTGATTGGTGGCCTGCACTCATCTCTCTCTGGCTGTTTATCTCTCTGGCTAGGCTACTAATAACATGAAATTGCTGAATAAAAGGGCTGAAACCGCCACTGGAGTGACTGAAACTATATTACGTTAACCATTACGAGTCACGCCGCTTTCAATGTTATATATCGGTTTGAAATCCGTTAACCGCTTCGTTCACCAATATGCACCGAAATGCTACACTAACATTAGCCATTGAGCTAATAGTCTAGTGGCGCCTGCTCAGACTGCTGGTCCACTGCCGCGCAGAGTGCTCTCCCATTGGCTGAAATGCTCTGTTGCTCAATCATCCGCTAATCTGATTGGCCAGAAATGCCCGAATGGATTACGGGATGAGTAGTTTTTTACTCTTACGATATAATATGTACAAAGTCTTGTAACCAGCACTTTCCCCCCCATTTTTCGATGTTTTTTAAACTCTGAATCCAATGTTTTATGTTTACTTATTCTCTGGAAGACCGCTTGGCTTGGTTCCTGCCTTAAAACTCTTTAGATAAGGTGATTGAGAATATGAACAGGGAAGTACTCTCCGGAACCGTGACGTCACGGAACGGTCACGTGACGAGCTCTATGGCCACTTTCCCCTACCCCCACCCCTTCCCTCACAACGCCCCTCCCACCACCCACATCCACCTAGCCACTCTCTCAACCCACCCCTCGATCACTGACTCTACGACCTAGCTACAGCCCATTTTCCCTGACCCCGCCCCCGTACTGAATCAGTACTACTGATCACGCCTTACTGTGACTTTGTTCTTATTCTGTAATGCAACCAATCAGCAGTTTATCACCATTACTGACTATTGTGTCACTCATAATGTGGATATTCATTTAAAGTTTAGTCCTATAAAGTTTCATCAATCCCGCTATAAATAGATAGAATACAGTAAGCTAGGTTTTTTTTACCTTCACAATAAAATCAATAATTTATTACTGGGTAAATAAAAAACAACAGTCCACTCACACTACGGGTTAAAATGTACTTTTAATTGTCTGTGTTCTTTGTGTTCTGTGTATTTCGGATCACACACACACACACACAAACTTTGCAACGTGCATCAATATATTACAATTCATGTATTAATATATAGTACTTCATTTAATTGCCATTATTGTGAAGGTTCTAACCAGAAGTTTGTTTTATTCTGGCTCACTTTATGCTTGGGGTTTGCGATGACATTTGCAGCTCCAGTCTGCACGCGAATCGTTATCACAAATGCTGTGTATGAAATGCGGAATCAATGCCCAGAACACCACGACAGTTTGCCGTTGTCATCTAAACATGGCCAAATACCCCTGATTATAAGACAGCAAGTTGTGTAGTGTGAAAAGAACAGCGACTGACAGCCGGCTGTCCGTGTCATGAGTTGATAAGGTATGAAAATGACTGTAATGATCTGCCTTGGGACAGCAGAATTAAATCAGGGTGACCAGAGGGTATGGTTCACTGCCATGTCACTGACTTTGTATAACTCGACTAATCAACTGCTTCTTGTGGAAGGTGAAGTGCCCATGATTTATATTATGTTTATTTATATTTAGGATAAGCCTAATTTGCTATGCTACTACTGCACCACATCACAATGAGCAAAGGCATACTGTATGTATCTAGACAGGGTTGTTTGTATGAGCAGAATTGATCGATTGGTTTGTATCATGTCCTCTACCCTTTCTTCCTAGATATGCATCTTACCCTGCATGTGTGTAAATCTGATTTGTGTGCAATTCCATCTGCAGTAGGAGCAGAGTACTCCCAGTTTCTCTTTTCAGTCTCTCTACCATGTGGAAAAATCCCTTGGGGACTAGATGGAGTGAATCTCTATGGAAATTTCCAGAAGTCCTGATTTCCCTCAGCGGTCCTTAGGCTCCACTCTCATCCATCACCTACCGCTGGGCAGGAGAGGTGCCATAGAGACAGTAACCGTGGAGGACAGGAAGGGAGACATAGGGCACACACACCTAGCCTTTGAAAGGTTAGGTAGTCACACAACAAACATGTCTGGTAGAGATGGAGTCCATGTTGGTCATGTCAGATTTGCTGGTTAAGGGATACGTAATGTGTTGTCACTGACACTTTAGCCTTGCTTACTTTTTGTCTTTGTCCAAACTTGAGAAAGGCCCAGTGAAGCTATAAAATCAATTTCCATAATATCTGTGCTGTTGTCTATGGAGACTTCCCTACATGTCTCTGTGTCCCAGGTACAGGACTAATATCTGTGCTGTAGTCTATGGAGACTTCCCTACACATCTCTGTGTCCCAGGTACAGGACTAATATCTGTGCTGTAGTCTATGGAGACTTCCCTACACATCTCTGTGTCCCTGGTACAGGACTAATATCGGTGCTGTAGTCTATGGAGACTTCCCTACACATCTCTGTGTCCCAGGTACAGGACTAATATCTGTGCTGTAGTCTATGGAGACTTCCCTACACATCTCTGTGTCCCTGGTACAGGACTAATATCTATGCTGTAGTCTATGGAGACGTCCCTACATGTCTCTGTGTCCCAGGTACTGGTCTTTTCTAGCTATAGTCTATGGAGACTTCCCTACACATCTGTGTCCCAGGTACAGGACTAATATCTTTCCTGTAGTCTATGGAGACTTCCCTACATGTCTCTGTGTCCCAGGTACAGGTCTTTGCTAGCTATAGTCTATGGAGACTTCCCTACACGTCTCTGTGTCCCAGGTACAGGACTATAGTCTATGGATACTTCCCTACACGTCTCTGTGTCCCAGGTACAGGACTATAATCTATGGAGACTTCCCTACATGTCTCTGTGTCCCAGGTACAGGACTAATATCTTTGCTGCCCTAATCCGGGCCCGTATCCTACTCCCTCCCTCCACCCTAGACCCTACCTCTACTCTACCTCCCCTGTACCCTTCCACCTCTCCTTCTCTGTTCTCTCCTCCTCTCTGTCCTCTCCCCTCTCTCACATTCCCACTGCTCTCCTTCCCCTGCGCCCTCCCACCTCTCCTTCTCTGTTCTCTCCTCCTCTCTGCCCTCTCCTCCCTCTCACATTCCCCCTGCTCTCCCTCCCCTGCACCCTCTCCTTCTCTGTTCTCTCCTCCTCCACATTTCCCATTTCTCCCCACCCTCGCCCTAATCCGGGCCCGTATCCTACTCCCTCCCCTCCCCCAACCCTAGACCCTATCCCTACCCTGGCTCTCCCTCCCCTGCACCCTCATCTCTCCTCCTCTGTTCTCTCCTCCTCCACATTTCCTATTTTCTCCCCACCTCCCCCCTCTCCTCCCTCCTCCCTCTCCCTCCCTCCTCCACTCTCCTGCTTTCTTCAAATGTTCAAATGTTATCTTTATTCTGTATATTCTTGTTACTGTGTGTTAGCTAGAATCAGCTAGACATACTTATCTGTGAAGCCCTCTGAGACATGCTTGTGAATTAGGGCTATATAAATAAACTTGACTTGCTGTAGTCTATGGAGACTTCCCTACATGTCTCTGTGTCCCAGGTACAGGACTAATATCTTTGCTGTAGTCTATGGAGACTTCCCTACATGTCTCTGTGTCCCAGGTACAGGACTAATATCTTTGCTGTAGTCTATGGAGACTTCCCTACATGTCTTTGTGTCCCAGGTACAGGACTAATATCTTTCCTGTAGTCTATGGAGACTTCCCTACATGTCTCTGTGTCCCAGGTACAGGTCTTTGCTAGCTATAGTCTATGGAGACTTCCCTACATGTCTCTGTGTCCCAGGTACAGGACTATAGTCTATGGATACTTCCCTACACTTCTCTGTGTCCCAGGTACAGGACTATAGTCTATGGATACTTCCCTACACGTCTCTGTGTCCTAGGTACAGGACTATAGTCTATGGAGACTCAGACTTCCCTACACGTCTCTGTGTCCCAGGTACAGGACTATAGTCTATGGAGACTTCCCTACACATCTCTGTGTCCCAGGTACAGGACTATAGTCTATCTATGGAGTCTTCCCTACACATCTCTGTGCCAGGTCACCATTGTAAATAAGAATTTGTTTTTAATGACTTACCTGGTTAAATAAAGGTTAAATAAAATAAAAATAAAAGGTACAGGACGAAGAGTCCTACTGTGAGCTGCAGTGAAACAGACTGGAGTTGCTGCTCTCTCTACCAGTGAGCGCAGGTGTTCTTATATGCTGCTGCTCTTTCTGGTTAGGTGGAGATGATACATTTATTGGAGCGTTGCTTTGATTTGAAAGCCCGCTGGAGTGGCAACCCCACATTCCTACTGATAGGTCTCTATCCAAACTACTGCCTTAAAACACTATATTCAAACTGGACCATTGTGCCATATCTTGGCATTATATCATGTTCTTTGATTTGGCTGATCATTAAAAAACTGGAGCTGATGATTGAACTCAACAGCTCAGCAAGCATCTGATGTTTTTCTTCCTCCTCCTTTCCTTCTACCTTTCTACCTCTCTCTCTCCTTAGATGGAGCTTCACCTTTGGCAGCTCACTAAGTGGATACCTTTTGAAAATAGATGAAGTGCAGCAGCCCTACCCTGTCTATTGTGCCTGGGCTTTGGGTTAGAAATAATCAATATTGACTGAGGAGCAACACCTAGCAGCACAGCTTGAAGTGGCTAGAGGAAGACTTGGAATGGCTTTGGATGGCTACAGAATGAGAGAATGAATCAATGCTTGATGGCTGTGGAGAGCAGTAACACATCCAGTGCACTCCATTAGAGACAGTAGCTGATGTTGTGTGGTTGGTCAAGAGGGAGCAAATTAAGTGAATTGAGGAGGCGCTGCGGCCGTCCAAGAGCTCCCAATGGAAGTAGCCTTAATGAATGGACTGTCAAAAGGTGTTCATCATTTCAACTAACACACTTCTTAAAGGCATCGAGGCCACTGAATTACCCAAACAAACGAGAAGAATGAACAATGTTGATTCACTCAAACATCACTTTAACCATTTTCATCTTCTGTTCTTTCTTCCCTTGGCCCTTCATTAGATTGTTCCTGTTTCCTGCAAAGTGCTTCACAGCACAGGCACCCAAGGAAAATAGGTTTCCTTTTCTTCTCGTGATTTCACTTGCTCTTGTGAATGAACCAGTTTTGCCGATGTCCCCGCTCACTGTATATGTGCCTCTCTCATCACCTCTACAGATGGAGGAGGGCAGTCGCAGCGTGCCCCTGGGCACTCTCATTGCCCTCATGGTGGAGGAAGGGCAGGACTGGAAGCAGGTGGAGATCCCCCCTCCAGAAGCAGCAGCTCCCTCCCCAGTGTCGCCTGCTGCCCAGGCAGCAACTCCTGCCGCCCCTCCTCCTCCACCGCCACCAACACCAGCCCCCTCAGGACCGTAAGTGTTGTGTGTGTCTCTTCTTTTCGAACATCAGTCAATTAATATCAAAATGTCAATATCAGTCATTACAATGACAACTAGCTCTAGGAGGTAATCAACAAGCAACAACATTCACACATTTGCCATAGAACCTCTGCAGTGAGAAGAGGGTTTTCATACCACGCTGATTTCTACTTGTCCAGTCAGGGCTTGGCCACCAGCATCCCACACAATATGCTGAGTAAGATGCACACTTCAAACCCTGTAAGATCCTGTCTCGCACTGTTGCCACAATAAACACAATGTCGTAAACAAAGAAGCAGCCACAAAACAAAGCAGGGCCTATTTGATATGCCAACACATTTTACGCTGAGCCCGTCCACATGTTCACATTTAAACAATGGCTACATGAACTGAACAGGGCCAAAAGGTTTGATGTGTTGTGCAGCCAGCAAGGTGATTATTATGAGACATATAGTGCGGGAATGGACTGTAATAAGGTGATTATTATGAGACAGATATAGTGCCGGAATGGACTAGGGATGAAACGGTATGAAAATTTCATATCACGATTATTCCCGAGTTTCCTGGTGAGACCGCGGGCGCTTCCATGACACCCTCCCTCCCTGTTTCCAGCTGCCGGTTGCCTGTTTCCGCCCAGGACCGTTCATAGTGAAAGAGACTGAAAATAATCATAATAATTGTTGTGACTTTGTACCTACCTATGTCTTGTAATGGAGCCCCCCAGCACAATAATTTCACGCGTGCATAATTGTACAACCGAGTGACAATATCTTGAATCTTGAAAGAGAGAGAGACCGCTAAAGCTCCGTTCAATGACCAAATAATAAGAGTTCCGGTTTGGACGTTTAGCCTTCAAAACAAAAGCGGCCGCTATGCAACCACATACTATTTTTAGCCATTTCTAATTTGAACATATGAGTACTTTGAATTCAAACGGGAATTACCATAAAATCTTTCTTTTTTTTCCCTCACTTCCTCTTGCTTGTCCAGGTTACGTCTCAGCCCAGCAGCAAGACACATCCTGGACACCCATGGTCTGGACCCCAAATTGGCCACACCCACTGGGCCAAGGGGACTTATCACCAAGGAGTGAGTATAGATCTATGGGTTGTCGTCTTTGTCGGGGCTATTTGAAGGGACCAACTGTGATCACCCTAAGTTAGTATCACAGTATCTCCGAGAGAAGGAGATGAAAATCAGAGCAAAGCCAGGCAGAAACATGGAGTAGGCACTGGCAGTGTGAATGAAAATTGAAATGTGGGTGAAAGCAGTATGTGAAAGAGTGTGACTGAGAAGTGGTTAAGATTGCAGGTGCTTTAATCCTGTTATATGGGTGCATTCTCACCACAAACCCCTGTGAAAACACACACAGCTCTAATGGCTACCTGCTGTCAGCAGGGACCTGATGGAACGCTCTTGTTACTCATCTCACAACCTGCTGTGGAATCTCATTAAGCCACTGCTGTCGCCATGGCAACCCAGTCTCCAGGACCCACTGGTGACCATAGAAACCAAGCCCATATGGTGTGTGTGTGTGTGTGTGTGTGTGTGTGTGTGTGTGTGTGTGTGTGTGTGTGTGTGAAAAGGAAAATGGGAGCTATCAACCAAAGTTTAATTGGTTCTTCCTGGGCCCACAACTTCCACGAGGTTTCTTGAAAATCGGCCCAGTAGTTTTTCCGTAATCCTGCTAACAGACGGACAAACGGCACTGAAAACATAACCTCCTTGGTGGTAATGACAGAAATTCCCACATACCTTTCCTCTTAATACATACCTTGCAAGTGCTTGTATTATGACAAGGGCAAATATAAAGCACTATAGGCAAGATTTCTATGCAAAGATCCACCGATCTAATCAGCCCCAATCACAAGGTGGTGCTGCAGTTGAGATGTGTACTATTCCCCTAATTCAGACCCTCTCTGTTCGGGATGTTAATGATTAATCAATCTGGAAACCCATCGGTTAAACAAACAAACAAAGAAAAATTGTTGTGTAACCTCTGGGGGCAGCAGGCTCGTTTCATGTGTGTGCAAACGGAACTCAAGAGGCTCCGTCGGCAGCGTAAGAAAATCCCTTTCCGCTCCCTGTAAGCTCTGCCATTGGCTCCAACCGACCGGCTCTGACCATTTATGGATTTCCTTTCCCCTCCCTGCGTGTCGCTCTCAAATCCCTCCGTCGCTATGAAACAACAATAACAACTCTAGCTCATTGCTGCTAGTAACAAGTAGCAACTTGCTACACGCTGAAAACAGTACGTTTTGGCTACACAGCATGCGAGCCTGCACCCTGCGAGCCTGCACCCTGCGAGCCTGCACCCTGCGAGCCTGCACCCTGCGAGCGCTGTTGCACAGCTTTTCATGGAGCTTGCCGACAGATTTTCGATGCAAGTCGAAAGTCTGTCTCGAGAGATTAATGATTGACAATTGATTAATAGCCGTTAAGTATTTGATTGATCAAACATATATTAAAAGATGAATGGACAATGTAGGTTATGTGCTATTTTTCTTTTTTTGCTGAAATGATTTAACAGCACAAGGGCGAAATTTAACATTCACCGCTTATACAGAGGAAGAAGAAAGCCAAGCAAGCAGGCAAAAAGTCCAGTGTGGGAGAATTACACCCAAAAAGGCAGTATTAATTGCAGTATGTCTACAAGCATAATGACAGCTAATGCAGGAAGATTGGTTGGGTGATTAAGGTTGGTTGATTACTTGTTAAGAAGGCCTAAAGACGTGTAAAAGAAAATGCATTGTGCATTTTCTATTTTGTATGTCAAAAGTTGTTTTCTTACATCATTTTTAATCGATTAATTAATTGTTGGCATGACCAATTAATCGATTACGCAAATTGATTAAAATGTGCATCCCTACTCTATACAGCACGTGCTTTGTGTTCATTCACTTCTGGTAGCTAGCGGGTACGTGCATGTGCACTTCTCACATCGAGGTGGTGCATAAACTGCTAGCTATTAGCTCAAAAGATTTAAAACCGAAGACAAAGAAAAACCTACGTGTCTCTCACTTGCCAAGAGACCTTTCTAAATTCAAAGATGTGCCATTCCGTACAGTGTGCTAGCCAAGCCGTGGAAAAAGCACTATGCAGATTCTGTGAGACGTGCAAAGACATTTCCCATTTTATGGCCAGGAAGCGAACAGACATTAGCAAGCTTGAGGATGAAAGCTGCTTGTGTGACTTGGCTCTTCTCTTCGGAGCAGCTCAGTGCCCTGCATGCAAATCCTCAGGAACATAAACGGAGTGACCATCACGAGTATGCACAATGTCGTCAAGCCTTCCAATAAAACAATTGTATAAAATATGATGTCCAACATAATAGTAGAAGAAATATCAAATCTGATGTCCAAAATAATATTAGAAGAAATATCCAATCTTTATCATCTGAACCTTGTTCTAATGACCCAGCCTCTCTAATAACTGACATTATTATTATGTTGGGATGTTTTTTGGTGAGAAGATTTGTTAACATATCCTTACCGTCTTCAAGCGAGACCAGAATAAGCAGAATTCCCCTGCACTTGTCCTGTAGCACATCAGATAAGACTGAGGCCTAGGGAAGTGGTGCCCCTGTTCCCTCCTGAGGCCCCACATAGGACATGATCCTGGATGATAAACACTGTGGTCGCCTAAGCCATGACACCATCGGATGTTGCATAATACACAGAAAGGAACTGGTTACAGGGAGATGCCTTCTCATTTTTCTCCCTCTCTACCCTTGTTTTTTTCTCCCCATCACTATCACGCTCATAAATAGCAAGGATAGCTAACAGGCAAACGCTAACACAGTGATGACTGAGTTTTAATGACTATACATGTACCTCACTGTGGTTCACGCCTCTAGGGTCTGTCTGTCTTTATTTTCCCACAGGCTGAGGCAAGGTTATTCATTATGTAATGGATTTAGGACATGTATGAAACACACTAGACACTTATTGAAACATGGCATATCATATGCCCTATAGTTACTTACTGTACCCCTCATGATTGCATGTCTGTTTGTTGGTGTCTAGGCGTCTTGAATATTGAATATGAAGAGATGCTCTTTGGTGCTGCGTGACAGTTTAGACATCAAACGCTCCTCTCTCCATTATTTTGTCCCGCTGTAGCAATTGAGTCAAAGTATTATGTTCTGTGACTCACATACACTGACAAAAGAGACGAGGGAGCTCTCTTTCTGTCAAAGAGTCGAGGTTAGAGGCTACATGTAGAGGTTATTTTCCATGACATGTTGACAACACAGACATTCGTTCAGAAGGCAAGGCAAGTTTATTTGTATAGCACATGACATTTCATAGACGGAGGCAATTCAAAGTGCTTTACATAAAAAGAAAAGAGCATAGAGAAATACAAAATAAAATATTACCAAGTAAAATCATAAATGGTGAGAAAAATAAGATCCAACCGGTCACAGTGCACAATTATTAACAGCAAATCAAGTAAAAAAAAATAATAATAATAAAAAGTGAGTGCAGTGTTTCCCATACATAAAGGAATTTGTGGCGGGCCGCCACAATAATATTTTGACCACCACAATAAGATGTTGACAAATATTTTTTTTTTTTATTTTTTTTTTACAGTGCACCTGAACGCAACAGGCAAGATACCCACTGAATAAGTGTCCAATAAATGTTCATGTCATTCTGGCCAATACTTCTGTTATAGCATTTCAGTCTGGAATATGGAATATCTTTCAATAATCTATGATTTAGCTGCTAAATTGTCAAATACCGCCATCTGCTCGCTACCCAGGCACTTATGTATGTACTTAACCCAACTAACTTAACCTAACTAACTATCCGGTGTGCACAACACTGTCAGCCTAAACTCCGGCTGACACCCCAAAAACCTACAATCCGCTACAGAAAAATGTATATTGTTTGTTTATTAACTGGCCCCTCGCCTTCTATCATTTCACGAAAGTGGCAAAGCAAGTTGAGTATCCCTGACCTATAGGGAGAAATTTAGTTTGTCATTGTAAACCCACAGCACAGTAATGATGACATGTTCTTCATAGATCTAGCCTTTTAATTTTGCTCTTAAGCTTTCTCAAAGTACACCAAATTCATGCATTTTACTTTAAAATGTTTAAAAAAATATCGCGGGGTGGGAATGCCCCCGCACCCCCCTAGGGGGTCTGCGGGCCCCACCCCAAATTCTCAAAATCCTGTGGGAAACACTGGAGTGAATATATATTTTCTCAATAATTATATCTTCCTGTCTAAACGCACTTTTCCTCCTAATACCAGCTGCATCTGATCAAATTATGCCTAACAATGACAGGTATGCCCAAAGTCTGGCTTTTGTTCTGAAAAAAGCATGGAATTGTGCAGAAACCCATAGCTGTGTCCATGCAGCACGAGGGCAGTGCTGTATCATAGCTGTGTCCATGCAGCACGAGGGCAGTGCTGTATCACAAACTTCAACTTCATCCCTCAATCAGAGTGAACAATTAGAGTAAGGCCATACGGCATCACAGGCTCCAGGAATATTGTCCTTGGCAACATTGTTTCCTTACATCAGTTATCATGTCAATAGGTCCAATCATTGTACCCCCCCACCCCCACCCCATGTGAGTAAAAGAACGCTTAATGCAGCCCAATGCACGACGGGCACACCTTTCATAACGACAGCTCCCTCTCTCCCGTCTTAGCCTGTCCTAGATGGCAGTGTAGAGTCTGGGATAGCAGACTGAGAGTGTGTTTATACGTGTCTGTGTGCGTATGGTACTTGGTTTTATTGTGTGTGTGTGTGTGTGTGTGTGTGTGTGTGTGTGTGTGTGTGTGTGTGTGTGTGTGCGTGCGTGCGTGCGCGCGCGCGTGTGCAGCACCTCTCTCCCTTGTTAATATTCTAGTCAGCACCTCCCAGTCTTTCAGGGGCTTTGCCTTGGCTGTCAGTAGGAGTGTAAATGGTGGGTGTGAAAGCCACATGCCTCCTGTGAGAAGAGATCAGCCAGCCAGCTACACAAAAGCGATCTGTAATGTCACCGCCAAGCGGCTGCTCTACACTGCTGCTGACTTCACTGGCTCAGCTCCCTCTCATTTGATGTCACAAACACTCCGTTTGTTTAAAGGGAATTTATTGGGGGTGTTATTCTTTACACATTGTTGCAAAAAAAAAAAAAAGGCACATTTTGATTGAATGACCAAGCGTTGAATTACCTTTTCAAATCTCCTCCTCTTTCATTTTCTATAGAGCTATATTCAGTTATTATGAGATTGTCAGTGAATTAATTGAAATCTTGTTTAATCTCATATTCACTTTTTGTTCATTTGGATTGCTTGCCCTTCCCTCTTTTTGCTGGAGTAGGAGGCGGAGCAACATGCTTGCAGATTAACATTCACAACTAACCTCTCAGTCAATAACAGAATAGAAGAGTTGAGGAGCCATGACAGATACACTCTGTCACTGACTGTTTGTCTTTTCTTTGTTAATTTGGCTCCCCATGCAAAGTGGCCAAGGCACTATGCGGGGACATGTACCATCCTTTGTTTTACGTGATGCCCACCTATGACCTATGACCTACGGTGGTCTATAATGATCAAATATTCAATGTTTTCCTTCACGTTAGCTGGGAGGCTTCCAAATAGCCCCGATCCCTCCAGAAACAACAACTCCTAACAAAGAGAGAAAGAGAGGAAACGAGTGCGCAAAACAGGGGGGAAAACGGCTCGCAAAGGGACAGGAAGAAAAGTGCCGTGGGGCCCAGACTTCTCCTGTCTGCATGGTGAGGTCAGGGGCAGCTGGTCCAGACAAAAGACTGGATGCATGTGGATAGGAGGGGCGCGCAGTGCACTGAACTGGAACTAGAGAGCTCAGAGAGAGGAGACGCACCTGATACCTGCTCCCCCCACCACCACCACTTTCCCTGCAAAGCACACAATTAACGACTACACACACACACACACAGAAAACTAGGGCAGACCCCTCAGTCCGTTATGATTCCCCTCCCCCATCGCTGTTCTATTATCCCTGTAGATATCAATACTCAGTGCTGCACTCTGCGGTATCCTGCCCCAAATTATATCATCGCTTTCTCTGTTGTTTCTCTGTGTTGACTTCACCGCAGCAGACGTAGCAAAATATGTGGGGAACTATTCATTGTGTCACATGGAATAAACCTAATATAGAGAAATGTATCCTAGCATGGCTAACAACAGGGCAATCAATTGATATCATTTCAGTGGGCGTCTAATGATCCTCATTTCTTCCTGTACACTGGAGGTGGAGCAGACTCCTCCAGTGATCTATGGAATGATCTGTTCAAGTGTGGAATTCATCAAAGACGTCGGCGTGCCTTTGAGCAGAAGCGCTACGCCGTGCCAGGATGTTTGACAAGGCACCTCAACTACGATTAAGGGACATTTGGTGAAACTAATGATTGCATTCCGTTTTTATTTTCGTTTTCCATCCATCTGTGATGGCTGGTCCTCAGACTGATCAAGATAACTAACTAGAAATATTGCACGTTGATTTGCGCGCCACGCTTCGCACGCCGTTCTGAGCATGCGCAGTTGAGCAACTGTGCATCGCGGAACCCGTCCGTCTCATTATAAAATGAGATGATTTTGCAGGTTCATGTATGGGTCTTGTTTTTTCTGACTCCTAGGTTGCACTTTTTACTGACTCTGCATCTCCTGACTCTGGGCCCGATTCAGTGCTGTGCAGATTTGCTTAAGGGCACATACACATTATGTTGCTTTTGGTAGTAATAGTGCTGCCTCATCCACATTTTGTGCTGATCATTTGAAAAAGTGACTCATGCAATCTGTATTTATTTGTTTCCATTATAACCGTCTGCCAAAATGTGTAAACGTAACGTATGTCCAAATCTCAAACACTTATCAGAAACTCCTGCGATACAGCCAATGTGCTCCATACTGACTCAATGCCAGTTTCCCATTTGGCAGACACTTTTATCCAAAGTGATGTACACATGAGATTTGAATACAACATCAGCAAGGATCTAGTCAGGAGACTGATTTATGAATCGAGTAACAATTACTACAGTTACTAACTTTTCAATTGGTGCAGTCTCCATTTCCATGCTGGTTGTTGGGTTACGGTTAGGTCATAAACTCTCATAGTCATAAACTCTCGGCTTCCTTCCCCGCCTCTTCTTTGTTGCGATTGGTCAGCTCACAAAAAAGCGGTTATCTCATTGTGGTTTCCTCTCAAAAGTGGAGCTGTTCTCACATACAGAGACCACTCTGTATCTCTAAAAAGATACCAGTCACAGGCAGTTTAGTGTGAATGCACCCCACGGTACAGTAGTCTTAGGCTGCATTTACACTATAGGTCTTGATGCCCAGAACCGGTTTTGTGCCTTATATCCTTTTTTTTTTTGGCTTGTTTTTTGTTTGTTTTTTACCTTCTGCTTACATCTACTTTTAGAAGTGACCCATATCCGATACCTGTGTGTTTACACATGCTTAACACTTGAAACAACCCGCATGTGTACATGAGGGTTTGGTTAAGTACGCAAGCAAGTAACTATAAACTCATTGAGTACTGAGTAGCACAGACTGTGCAGCACAAGTCCCTACAGGAATATTATAGAAATATAGATATTATAGGGGAATGCAAGACACATTTTTGACTTTGTCCGACAATAAAGTTAAATCTAATCTAATCTAATATCCCATTTGTCCACTGTCGCATTGGCAGATATCCGTTTCATATCTGATTTATTTCCACTTATGATTAAGGCCTGAATCGGATCTGAGAATACCCGATTCCATGTGCTTTTTTACGTTCATAATAAAAGGCTTACACGTTCATAATACATAGCTGATCTGTGCCACATATCAGCAAAAAAATCTGAATTGGGTCACTTGTACCAGACAGTCTAAATGCGGCCTAAGTCAATGGGGCCACTTAGCCCCGTGGGCCAAATGTGCAGCTGTAACCCTGGAGTTGGACATGAGCATGAGCATACACAACCTGCTACAAGATGTACACTTGAAGAACATGTAAATCAAGGCATCATTCTCACCATAAAGACATCTTTATGATTCTGATCGATCACCTGCAATGGGTTCCAATTTAAGATAATTAAATAGCACATAGTACGTGGAGGGAAACTACACCTTCCTCACAAGACTGTGTGCAACATCAAGACCCACAGTCACCTGGTCAAGCTCATCCTGTCTGCCAGGCTGATCATCTGGGATGAGATCTCCTCTGTGCACAGGCACATAGTGGAAGCTGTGGAGAGGACTCTGATGAGCTGTGCTGAGCCCTGGGGAGGGAAGGTTGTATGTCTGGGTGGAGAGTGAGACCCCTGCCAGACTCCTCCTGGTGAAGAGAGGCAGCCGTGCACAAATTGTCTCCGCCTGCATCCAGATGCCACCACTCTGCCAAATCACAAATTGTACAATGACGTACAAGTTGGACTAAAACTAGCCTCGATGCGAGACTCAGCATTCATTCTTCATGCTGAGTCTCGAGCACCCCGATAGGGAGTTGCAGGCTCCACTCAAATCGCCTTACATCTTCAGTAACGTTCCAATCACAATAAACCAGTACATACCTCCCGCACATAGTTGTTATCTGAAAAGTATGTTAGTCAAATATTGCCTAGTTTCCAATATCGAGCCCTTATTCACAGTAATAATAATAATAATAATCTCAGACTCGGTACACACTAAACGTTTAATTGAATGCTTGGAATGTGCTTTTACACATAATACTGTTAGTTATACACACTCATGCACAGCTTCATCTCCCACGCAAAGTTTGTCGAATTTTTAAGGAAGCATCAAGATACAGCACTCCCGGAGCACGTAGACAGTGGGTGCCAAAAAATACGTTCAATGTGCTGGGATGAAGAGATGCCATGTGCATCCAGTGTTTGCACATGGATAGGGCTTGGATCACTGATGTGTGCTATCCTTTGAGCGATGATTTGCAGAGCCAGATCACATGGCTGAATCCCTCCCGTATCACTCCAGGTAACATGCACTCTTTCCAGCCTGGCATCAGGTGCTGCTGTGTCAGCCAGACAGGGATGTTATCGCAAATCTCAGGCCTCTGTCTCTCGCTGCCTGCCACGACGACATTTCATTGTAATGATGAACCAAATAATCTTAATATCTATATACTAGTGTACACATGTGATCATCAGAATCTTAATATCTATATACTAGTGTACACACGTGATCATCATAATCTTAATATCTATATACTAGTGTACACATGTGATCATCAGAATCTTAATATCTATATACCGTACTAGTGTACACAGCGAGTGTCTAAGAATGGATTTATAGCAATAGGAAAACAACATTCCATTTGATGTGAGGCAGACATGAAGTGCTTAAACAAAGTTGAAATGCAACAAATACTGTCTGTAATTGGAGAGTGGCTTGTTGGTGAATTGAGTAGAAAGCTGTTATAGAGAAACTTAACTCATTATGTAAAACTTACTTTTGACATTAATAATTAAAAGAATATGTTCTTCTTGATTTCTTATAGGCAAAAACATTGCAACTGGTGAAACTTATTTCACATTTTGTAACGTATCTTTTATTAGTTTTTATCCAATTAATGTCCCACGGGCACATTGCCAATTCAATCTTTGTGCTCTGCCATCTGAATGAAAAACTAATTAAAGGTGAACGTTATTTAAAGGCAATGCCTCTCAGGACAAAGATATGAAAACCAAAGGATTCAATGGGCCAATGTTTTCCACCGTGCCAATTTGGAAGGACAAAGAAGCCAAGGTTTTGAATCAACTTGTGTGCGAGGAAAGGCACGTCCCAAATCCTCATTGCATTCAATTAAATTGCGGCAAGTCTGAATGGGAACAGCTCAAACGTGTGGATCTTAACAGTGTAAGTCTGGTCCTGTGTTCATTTCATTACTGCTCATCAATGTGAACGGCCCAGCTCACCATTTGGGAATGACATGCCCCTGATCCTGGTCTCCTTGTTTGTGCTATTTGTTTGTGACAAGTGGTTCTCATGACAATCCTCCACTGGGGCACAGAGGATAACCGAGAGTTACCTCTCTGTCTCCTAGACACACACACACGCAGGCGCGCGCGCACACACGTCCAAGTCTGATGATTGTTATCAGGAGTTATCCTTTTGTCTCCAAGCTACTACTAGAGTATCGAGGTTAAAAAAATTGAGAGATAATGTAGAGGTATAAGGAAAAGATGTCAAAGGCCAACAGTATCTGTACACTTTTCTTCTGATCACCCTATAACATGCAGCATCCAGCTGTAGCAGAGTCTATACAGTTCATACATGCCGTGCTGCTGAAGAAAAGTGTTATGCTGTGACAAACAGATCAGTACTACATGGTGTCAGTCACAAAAAGAGATATGTGATTCAGCTTTCCACTCAGCAATGGCACTCTGCTCACGTACTGTAAGAGAATATTGATGTAGCTGAGAGTAAATTCCAACTTATTTTACTTTCCCCAGACAGACGTCTAATGAACAGTTTGGTTTATGCCACTTATTCTTTAAAATTACACGTATTACTTTTCACGTCTTGTTATTAACAATTTGCAACAGCAGAATGTCAACACACAGAGAAAATCATATAAATTGCTACAAAGTGAGTGTAAAGAAGACGCAGTCAAACAGCCTGGCTTCCATGCCACGCTGCATAGACAGACGGAACCGGCATTGCGAGAGTATCTAACGTCCATATTGTGACATATTTACCAGGCACATTTCAATAAAAGTCTATGTTACAAACACTATGTCACTACTATAATAAGGGGTTCCGCCCTGCATGGCGCTTGTAGCGCACGATTGCTCAACTGCAGTTGAGTGTGAAGCACGTGGCGCTACAAATGAGCACGCAAAGCTAGAAATGAGCATGCAATATTTCTAGTAATGTAAGTAAATACAGCAGCACCGTGCACTGTATTCTTGCTGGCTGGTTCACCGCGCCCAGCCCAGCCCCAGAGCAGGGCAGACTGCCCCTTCCCGGCCGCGGGGAGAGAGCCACCTGCCGGCCAGGGAGCGAGCCGCGACCGGGACATTGTGAATAGCGATCATATCTATTAGCATAATGTGTGTGATAGCATTTCATGATGTTAGTCTGGCAGAAGAAGGGTTAGCTATAACATTAGTAACTTAGTCAACACACCAAGAGTTGCTGGGTTAACGTATATGAATGGCCCAATTGCTGGGTTCACTGGTTTTGATGCTGCTCCTTTTGCTGGGTTAATGTGGTGGAAATATTGAGCCTGTGATGGAGCAGGGATGGATGCATTGTGTTGTCAGAAATTTAAAATGGAAATGGCAAACAATGGTGCTGAAAATTTGGCAGTGAGCTCTCCAACCAGTTTACATGTGCATTTCAACATGAGCCCCAACAAAACAGACAGAAAAAGAGTGACTCCAAACCACAAACCACAAGCACTTAGGACATGCTGCATGCTCTCCCACATCAATGTTTGTGATGGAACATTTAGATCTGATTATTCAAACAGCAACAGCTTATCCATGTGTAATATTTGCCTGAGTTCTGCGGTCAGTGTTCCTGTGTGTTTACTTTTGAAGCATGTTCGGTAGTAACGAATGCCATAAAGAGTATATTTAGGTATATTTAGAGGGGGGGGGTAGCATGGTACATATCAATGGGCCCAGTCACAAGCTGAAGTCCAGAGTTAGTCATGTTTACTCTGGGATAAAAAGTACATCATGCATGCTTTCCTTAAACTTACAACAACAAAGACTACAAGTGACGCCTATACACAGCCAGGAGAAATAGCCTGACATTAAACATGATTGTTATTGTTTTTTACCTCCTTGCTGTTACTAATGTCCCTCGTGTCCCCCCCCCCTCTGACTTTTGCAGAGATGTACTGAACCTTTTGAAGACATCCCCTACACCCAAAGCAGCCCCAGCTATGACCGCCCCAGCTGCCCCGAGTCCTGTCCCGAGCCCGGCAGCTGTCCCACCACCCCCCCCAGGCAGCAGACCCAACATACCGCCACTCTCTGTACCAGGGAAGCCAGGAGCACCGGTGAGCAAACAATACTTCACCCTATGACACGTACACGTACACACACACAACATTGTCCATCTCGTAGTCAAGTGCTGGATTTGACATATTGTAATGCCTTCTCTGACAGATAGTCGAATTCATCATCATCTGGGAGAATCATGTCAGGGCCAGCGGTAGGGCTGAGTGCTTCTAACTCTTCAAGCCTGGTTGGTTTGTGAGGAGATGGATGGAGACAGGGCCTCCTAAAGGTTGTGACTCACTGTGCTCCCACAGGGCTGACCTGTTACGCACTATCTCTTTCTCTTACTACCATCGCTCTCGTTCTCTCTCTCCCTCTGTCACTCTCTCACGCTCTTTTACTCACTTTCATTCTTGCTCTCTTATTTTCACTTTGCCCTACCCAACTCAGAATCAGAATCAGAAAGACTTTAATGATCCCCGGGGGGAAATTGGGACAAGTTACAGTAGCTCGCTCACAGAACACACATAGCATAAAATAAACAGTAGTAAATGTAAAAGTAAAAGTAAACAGTAAATTTTTTTGTGTAGTAAGTAGAGGAATTGCATGGTCACGTGCAAAATCCTCTTCCATTAATAGAAAGTGCTGTGAAAATAGCCAGTAAAGGTTAAAGGTCATTAAGGCTGTTCCTGTTGACATCCTCTTGTGTCATAGCCTTCCAGTTGTGCGATCAATACCTTCTGATAGCTCCATTTCCTTTGGTATGGGTATGGAACACCAAAAGCTTCTTAACCACCAAAGATAAGAGACACTACCCCAAAATCATCTTGTACCTCAACTGCTACAGAAACATGGATAGAGGTCAGAAGACTGTTGTTTAGGTTGTTTACATTCCCATATTGATTCTAGGTAACATTATTTTTTGCACCATTTTTACTCTAAAGGTCCTTGCACACCGCAAGCATTTTTTTCATGTGATTAATTCGCACATCAATAATATTTTCTGAACCTATATCAGTCAAGGCAACCGTGCATACCAACGGCAAAGTTTTGCTGAGCGTTACTGCGGTGTTTATTTTTTTGAACCAAGGTCGATTTTTCAGAAATTCGCTTCCGACGTATCTGCTGCTGTGGTTGACAGGTGGGTCAAAATTTGCATCGCAATTTCGTGCTGTATATTGGCATCGCTCTTGGTGTGTAACAGCCTATAGATTGGTGGATTTGCCAGTTGTAAAATAAGGCCTATTGATTTCCTAGGCTGAGTGCTGCTAACCCCAAATACACACCTTACAATTATCCTGTCTTTTGTTTGAACAAGATCAATCCTAATCAGGGTCCAAAATTACCTTCTTTTGTCCATAGGTCAAAAGGCTAGTGAATGTTTAAATTTGACCAGCCACTCAATAGATGACCATTGTTTGTTTGTTTTGGCTGATGAGGGAAGCCACTTCCATATTGTACAAGCGTTTGGCTTGTGCTAATGTTGGACCCTGATCCTAATCAGTTATGAATTCATTGGAATAAGTGTGTCAATATTGTTTTTTTGTTTGTTTGATTTTCCCCCCCACAAATTCAGTATCTCATCTTCAGACTCTACTAAGCCTTGGTGAAAGCAGATATTCCAGTAATGGAGTTATTGATGGCAACTGAGCCCTCATGGTGTCCAGCAATGTTAATGTGGACAGTGACGAAATGACCATGTCTCCTTTCTTGTCCCCTGTCCTTTCCCTGTCCTCTCTCATCATGTCCTTTTCTCCCCGTTTTTCTCCCTCAGGGCACTTTCACAGAGATCCCAGCCTCTAATGTCCGCCGTGTGATCGCTCAAAGACTGACTCAGTCCAAGACCACCATCCCCCACGCTTATGCCACCGTCGACTGTGACATGGCTGCTGTCATGCAGCTCCGCAAAAGCCTGGCCCAAGGTAAAGGTTCACCACTTGGGAGGATTCCATTGTATGTGCTGTGCATGTTAAATACACTCACCCAGTACTTCGTTAGGAGCACCACACTAATACTGGTTGACGTAGAATGGAATTTAACAGGCAAAAGGTAAACAGTGAACCACTTGAAAGAAAAGCAGTTGAGATTGAAACTGAGCCAGGTGTGGTTAGGAGTTGTCGGCTAGCAACGTGAGATCCACCTCAAGGTTGGACGTGTTGTGCATTCTGAGAGATGCTTTTCTGCTCACCACAGTTGTAAAGGGGTTATCTGAGTTACTGTAGCCTTTCTGTCAGCTCCAACCAGTCCAGCCATTCTCCTCTGACTGCTCTCTCATCAACCAGTCCAGCCATTCTCCTCTGACTGCTCTCATCAACAGTGTTTTTCCATCTGCAGAACCGCGGCTCACTGGAGGTTTTTTAGTTGAGTTGAGTTTTGTTTGTGTTTTTTTCCAGACAATAGAGAGCCAAAGTGGAGCGTCACTTCCCGCTTCAGCACTGTACCAGGGGTTTTTATCCGCCATTTATATTTCCATAGACATTTCGTAAAATGCTTGTAAAAATGGTTTTACTTGGTCAAACCAAACGGTTGAGCTATATTTAGAATCGGGAGAGACCCTAGCACATTTCACTTGGACCAAAAGTAAAAAAAAACAACATCAGAAAAAAAACATTTTCTTTAAACCCCTAATTTTTTTAAGTTTTGGTCCGAGTGAAATCTTATGCGATCTCTCCTGTTGGAAAATAAATTGCGGAAGGAAATCTCCGGTACAGTGCTGAAGCAGGAAGTGACGTTCACTTTGCCTCTCTATTCTGTGTAAATCGAGACTGTTGTGTGTGTGAAAAAAATCCCATGAGATCAGCAGTTTCAGAATGACTCAAACCAGCCCATCTGGCAGCACGCCATGCCACGGTGAAGGTTACCGAGGTCACATGGTTTCCCCATTCTGATGCTCGATGTGAACATGAACTGAAGCTGCTGACCTGTATCTGCAGGATTGTACAGTATCCATTGCACATTTGCACTGCTGTCACATGATTGGCTGAATGGATAATTGCATGCATAATGAGGTGTACAGGGGTTCCTAATAGATTGCTCGGTGTGTGCGTACACATTGGCACTATGCATTAAACACACACACATACATAGATTATTATTATTATTGTTGTTATTAACTTGTTCCTTCATTCAGTATCGAACACCAAGATTTGGAGGGAATCTTTTTCTGTGACAGTTTGGATTTCAGGGTTTTCACATGACTGTCTCTTCCACATAGAGGAAACTCTTTGCATTAATGGCTTCTCTGTACACATGTGCTCAGCCAGGGGAATCATTTCTTTCTGCCTCAAAGCGTGGCAAATGGATGCCCCCCACCACCCCCTGCCCCCCCTCCCTCCCTGTGTTATTTAGCCTGAGCGCCTATAGAAACCCATCTAGGATGTTTAAGGAAAGGTGAGAGTGATTATGTTGTGTGTGTTATCATTATCAATAGGGCTGAACAATTAATCCAAATGTTATCTAAATCAGAATATGGGTTACTGCAATCCTCCCCCTTACCCCCCCCCCAAATCACAGGAGGCACAGTATTTGTTAAAGGTGAAATGTGTGTCAAAATACCATTTTGAAAGTAAATATTGTCAAGCCTACACAGCCTGGCCTACATATCATAATCTAGACTTCAGAAAACATCTTTGTTTAATATACATCGTCACAAAAATCACACCGTAATCATTTTAATGTTTGGTAATGAAAATTAGAATAATGCTGTAAAAATGATCACTCCCTCTAATATGGCAAATCGTATAGCAATTGCAATATCAGTCAAAATAATCGCAATTAGATATTTTTTCAAAATCGTTCAGCCCTAGTTATCTCCCGTTACGGATGTTTAGTTGAATCAGATCTGTACTCGAGCCACACCACACGTCACAACATGTATCAGATAAGACCCTGATATGACACCTACACACGCATGTACTCTATATGTAGGTGCCGTATCAGGTCACGTGTCGTGTACACATAGCCTGGAACACGTGATCAATTGACTAATGGAATGCTGACTGCCAGCTGGAAACGCTTCAGGAACCAAGAAACACTTTGCTGAAGTTCTCATGAAACCGTTTGTTAGGAAATTCTCAGACAAGTTTTGGATCAGGGTTTTTCCGATGATCTGATTGGGTTTCCCCCAAAATAGTTTTTTTTACCCGGGGGATCGAACTCACAACCTTCCAGTCTCAGGGCGGACACTCAAACCACAAGGCCACTGAGCTGGTAATGTAATGGTAAATGACTTGAAGTCTGAAACTTGGGGTGCTTTAAAAACACATTGCTGAATAAGTTCAGTCTTTATGCGGAGCGATCATGCTTACCCATATCTTCAGTGCCTACTGCCCAGGTGGGGTATCTCGTCGTAAGGGCCTTTCTGTCTGTGTGGAGTTTGCATGTTCTCCCCGTGCTCCCCCAGGGGGGCTCCTCCGTATATAACCCCCCCCCCATTAAAAACATGCAGAAGATCAGATCGTCATCGTCATCCGACCAGTGACGACAACATCCGAAGTCGGTCCCCGGGCGCTGTACGAGAAAGCGACCACTGCTCCTGGCCTGCCCCCCGGAGGAAAGGACAAAGCCAGGATGGGTTAAATGCAGAGGACAAATTTCACCGGCCACCGTCAGCATGTGTGTGTTTGTGGCCCTCCGTGCATGTGTTGATGTGTAACCGTGTGACAATAAAAGACGGGCTTGTCCGTCTGAAATCGTGTTTTTACGGGGGCTTGTCAGACGGGCTTGTCCGTCTGAAATCGTGTTTTTACGGGGGCTTGTCAGACGGGCTTGTCCGTCTGAAATCGTTTTACTGTCCTGCATAGTCATCCCCCAAAGGCTCATTCTGATCCAGGAAAAACCCTGTTTTCACATGACTACTCATTCTACAAGCAAAAGGGAATCTATTTTCATTCATACTGTAGTTCCTCTGTGTATTCATATCTGCACAGCCGGGGGTAATCATTTCTTTCTGGTTAAAAGCATGTCAAATGGATGCTCCTACCTTTTGGCGTTGATGCTTTCCTTTGATTTCACCAGCACACTGTTGAATACTGTCTGCGAAATGACACTCAGTAGTTAAAGGAAAGCAGAAAGTGCAATTAAAACATGCCTGAAAGTGGGTGGTAATGATGTAAAACATGCCTGAAAGTGGGTGGTAATGATGTAAAACATGCCTGAAAGTGGGTGGTAATCATGTGAATAAAAGTGAAGAGAGTGTGACATGGTTAGAGAGAGAGAGGCTTGTAAGGAGAATGTGAGAGGGGAATGAAATGAATGAATGAGGGAGGAAGGGAGGGAGTGAGCCTGGTAGAACATGGGGTGATATCATCTCACATGTTCAGATATTTGTGGCTGTGAAGAACAGTCTTTATCTATACAGTGATGTGACCTAGTTAGCAGGGGCGAGATGTTTTATCTGCATAAATCATATTGAACACCAGACAAAATCCTCAAAACAAATCGAGATCTGGAAAAGTATGTCATTGTTTCAATTGAAAATGTGTAGGGAGGAACCCTGCAAAGAATTCCTCGTCGACGTGAGCAGGGCAGGCACCAGCAGTGTCTTCTTCTCCACCTGTGGCTCACCCTAACCCTAACCCTTCCTTAGCAACTGATTGTTATCAAGCTAACAGAAGTAAAGAAGGAAGTGAAACCTTGTTCATGTATCACAACAATCAGTTTGGCATGTGCTTTCTAGTATTTCGGACACGGAAAATATGTATGCATACCTTACTGTTCATATAAACATTCCAACCAAATAATCCATGGTTACCTGGGGCTATTTTTCACACCGAGATAGTTATTTACTGTACTTATCAATTTCCTCTTTAAGGTAACTTTTTAAAGTTTTGCTTATGTGTTTATGTGTTTTTTTTTTTTTTTTTTAAGCTTGCCTTAGCCTAGCTAACTATCACACATAAAGCTCCCCGGTCCCTATCTATGTGATGGAGGAAATGGAACGGCCATTCCAGACCTATTAGCGAGGTGGTGTGTGTGTGTGTGTGTGTGGAGGCATTCTCTGTCCGGTTGTTTTTGCGCTCTCTCTTTGTTCAGGAGCAGAGCGATTTCACGGTTAGCTCGTTAATCATCCTGCTTACGGCATTCATAACTGTCTGCCACTAATGGACGCTCCTAACAGGCTGGCAGCAGTGCCAGGCCCAGGCTGCCAGGCCCATCACGCTGCCTGGCCCACCCGCTCACACATGGGGAAGGGAAGTGTAGCAAAAGTTTGGGACCAGTCGCGTTGGAGAGTGGGACTAAATCTGGCCAGCTGGAGTAGAGTGAAGGAGAGCCCAAAATATAAGATTGTTATTGTTGATTCTTAATGACTGGGTACTGTGGGGAGCTCATTTGCAAAGAGGGCTTGTGATTGAGGTTTAGGCCAAGATATTTGACCTTTTGCAACAAGCAGGCAGCTTTGTGCTATATAACCCTTCTTCACATGTCTCTGATAGAGAGTGCATTCCAACTGAGGAGAGAGAAGGAAAAACATTTGACGTTCTCCCATAGCTGCTCCATAGCCTTCCCCATGCAGTGAAGACTAATCCCTCTCCAGCCATCTCAAAGTTTTAATCATGCTAAATGGACTTTGCCCTGGTCTCATGTATCATGTATACTGTCAGTGGATTTCAAACTTTTTGTACCCAACGCACACCAGAATGCAAGCCAAAATCTCAAGGCACACCTTCATTCATATCCATGCAAAATAGTCTGTAAATGCGTTTTATTTACTTAAACATATTTGCTTAATAAAATAGTCACGAATTCATTTTTGAAACTTTGTAAAATTACATAAAAGCAATAGGCGACTATTTGACACTCTCTTCATTGAATGCAGTTCATTTCTATGTTTAGGTCCCCTGTTGATGGCCCCAGCACGGCACACCTGGACTTGCCTCATGGCACACCATTTGGGAACCACTGCTGTGTATATATACTGCATGTAAGAGGCTCACAGACTTTGTTTCCTTTGTCTTTTCAGAACAGATCAAAGTGTCTGTCAACGATTTCATTATCAAGGCAGCTGCTGTTACACTTAAAGTAAGTGTTTTCCTGAATAATTCCTTTTGATCGTTCGTTCGTTTGTTCGTTCATTCATATATTCATTCATTCAGTAAACCTGTATATTTGTCAATCCAGACTGTTTATTTATTCATTCTATAATAACCATGTGTATATTATGTAGTGTAGTTTGTAAGTGACACATTGCCTTATCTAGCCATGTGTCTCTGGTCTTCTTTTTTTCTGTGCTTAAGGGGACTTGTTGAGGCACGGTCATCGTTCAGATATGGTTTCCTAGGCAACATGCTTTGGTCACTAAATTGCACAACACCTGCAGCCAGTATTCTCTGTCATCCTCTCTTCAGATTCATTCAGATAGTGAATCAACTGATAGTGGAAGGCATGCTAAAAAAATAGAGTCAAATTCTGAGGAAATTATCAAAACGTCAATCTTCCCAAGCAGACAATGTGTACATTTCCGCTTAATGCGAGTTGCAAAACTCCAGTTACAATACCACGAGGCTCTCTCACAGCACAGTCAGTTACAATACCATGAGGCTCTCTCACAGCACAGTCACTACATGTTGTTGTGGGTACGATGCACCACATGACTACTTCTTCATGTTGGCTTCTGTCAGTAAACTGAGATCTGTGAGGCGCGGCAGATTTATTCATGTAACACTGCAACATCAGAATCTGCCTGGCAAATGTATTTATTTTTGCCATACTAGTGCACATTAGCATGTGCGCCTCACTTTTGATAGGCAGATAAGAGATTGCCGTGTTGACAGCCCAGCCCATGTATTCAACGTAGATGTAGTTTTAAGAGATTGATGCCTCGTTGTTTTTCTGGTTTAGGCCAAATCTGGATGAACGAGTCTACACAACTCGCTTCCATACAGTACACGTGTAAAAAGATGTGGCTGCACAAAAGATGGTCGCCTCTCCGTTAAACTCTTTAAATGTCATTTTAAAGAATCTAGAATCATATTAACCATTAACCTGTTAATAAGGTTCTACTACAACAAATATTTTTCAGTCGATATCCTAATCTGATTAATTCACCAAAAGAGGTGCAGAACTGTAGCCTTGAATAAAAAGCACAAAAGCGTCATTGTGCTACAGTTATACAGTCAGCAGAGCACTCGAGGACAGTGAGAGAGCCTGGAACTATTGTGATTAGCATTTTTCAGTCATTAAACAGGGCATTTATTACACTATCAGATTTACTATGAGAAATATGTACAGTCACTCACCACCCCGGTATTTAGAATTTCCCCACATTTAACCTAGCACATATACTATACTGGCTTATTTCCATGATTTCCTCCTGTGCATGCTGCAGGTTGTATTATGGAAAGTTCCCCACTCATGAACTGTACTCGTTAGCATTATGTAACCACAGTAGAGAGGCTCCTAATATTTGATGCTTTTCAGTTTCTCTCTCTTTCTATAGTTTCTGTTTCTATGTGACAGGAGCTGGGCTGACCTCACATTGTTTTGACTCTAGGAGATGCCAGAAGTGAACGTAACCTGGACCGGGAACGGCCCCCAGGCACTCGATTCCATCCACATCTCCATCGCTGTGGCAACCGAGAGAGGCCTCATCACCCCCATCATCAAAGACGCTGCAACCAAAGGAGTCCAGGAGATCTCAGCTAACGCTAAGGTTGGAAATACAGAGTAGTCTTATGTAATTACAACTTAATGACAAACACATGACTGACAACATGACATTATTATAGAGTGTGTTGTATATCAGTCAACTCCCATTGTGAACGTAGCCTGATGGAGTCTTCTGAGTCATGCTGAAAGTCCCCTCTTCTAATGGTTTATTTGCAATTGGTAGATTATAATGACTAGTTGCGTGGGGGTGCAGTGGGTCATTGGTAGATTATAATGACTAGTTGCGTGGGCGTGCAGTGGGTCATTGGTAGATTATAATGACTAGTTGCGGGGGTGTGCAGTGGGTCGCTGAAGGTAAACACACAAGGAGGTTTGTATGGAAGAGCAGCAAAGGCGGTTGACTGCAGCCTAACTGTATAGCAAAACAAAACAGTCTCTAGGCAACTGTGGAGTCTTTTTTCCCACGGCACATCCGAGGGCATCACAAAGCAAATTCGGCTCAGTCAGTCAAGTACGCTTAGCGAGTGTTTAAGTAACGTTAGTGCAATTATTTACCCGATAACCATGTCGTAATGCTGCTAATGTACACACACGGCGTGGGTCTGTACAGGATCTGTGCTTGTTCTCTAATAATAATAATAATAATAATCAGTCTTATATAGCGCTTTTCTTAATACTCAAAGACGCTTTACAATTAACAGCTAAACGTGTAACATAACTAAGGACAGGTGTTGGACAGACACATGTGGAGGTTAAGAAAGGGCAGGGGCAGGGTACGGTTATGTATTCGGGGCAGGACGGAACGGGGCAGACGGGACAGGACATATACATCTAGGGAGCTACAGGGTGGGAGGGATAGGGGAGGTGGATGATGATCAGATGTTATAGTCTCCCCATCCGAGCAGGTACAGTCTGAGAGTGAGAGCAGGTACAGTCTGGGAGCAGGTACAGTCTGAGAGCAGGTGCAGTCTTGAGAGTAGGTACAGTCTGAGAGCAGGTACAGTCTGAGAGCAGGTACAGTCTGAGAGCAGGTACAGTCTGAGTGGATATGGCACTTTCAGATCAACCTGATAGATCAGAGTGGATTTGGGCTAGTGGGGTTTAGGGCTGCTGCAGGTCTCATCTGCCACAGGTCGCAGATGGAGTGCAAAGCAGCAGTAGTCAGCCCTCTTCCCTGGTCACTGTCAGCAGCTGGGACAGGCACACAAACACATGCTCACAATCTGATGAGCATGTACCAACACACACACACACACACACACACACACACACACACACACACGTAGATCAAATAGACTAGTGTCTCAGGAGAAGCAGAATGAGCCTAATGTCTGTCACCAGCAGTGAGCCTGTGTAATACTGTATTACAGTTCTGTCCATTGCTCCTGTGTCAAAATAGGATGTCTTGAAGGATGTGTGCACATGAACGCACATGCACAACTCAACAGCTACAGCGAGACTTTAGCTGTAACCCTGCGCGGACATTTCTACGCACTTGCGCCTTCTCAAAGAGCTTTGCCGCCCACAGCCATGGTGTAGTTATGCTGCTGCCTTCAGTTGAAGCTAACTTTGCAAAGCCCTCTTCAGCCTCAAATTGAAATCAACATGTGGTCTGAATGAAACACACGCTGATCACTATTTATGTGATGAGGTGGAGCCTCGGATTGGTTTTCTACTCGCTGCCCTTATCTCAAGATGTGCCTAGCAGAGGACTGTTCTTTTGACATACTCTGTTATCTAGAATGGTTGCATTAACCATTGCATTCAAATAAATGTCACAGACTATGTCCGTGGTGGTGGGCTTTATTTTCTGCAGAGTCTGTCGGTTTGATTGAAAAAATAACATTGGATCTGTCTGTGCTGCAGGTGTGTCTGTGCTGCAGGTGTGTCTGTGCTGCAGGTGTGTTTGTACAGTATGTTTAAATAACATTGGATCTGTCTGTGCTGCAGGTGTGTCTGTGCTGCAGGTGTGTGTCTACAGTATGTTTAAATAACATTGGATCTGTCTGTGCTGCAGGTGTGTCTGTGCTGCAGGTGTGTGTCTACAGTATGTTTAAATAACATTGGATCTGTCTGTGCTGCAGGTGTGTCTGTGCTGCAGGTGTGTCTGTGCTGCAGGTGTGCGTCTACAGTATGTTTAAATAACATTGGATCTGTCTGTGCTGCAGGTGTGTTTGTACAGTATGTTTAGGCGGTCACAGGAGTAACTCCAGAGTGGTCAGTTAAATGGAACACATACACACACATGTCTGTGCACACACTTGCACAAGACACATCAACATCAACAACACACACATTCTTCAGATTTCCACAGATAAAGCAAGTCCCCTCCAAGCTTGTTTTTTCCATGCACGCTCCAGTAGCAGGAGTATTGATTCACATCAACTGACTACGGTAATCAAGTCAAGTGTTATTCGTTTTCCTCCTTAAAGAAGCGTGGCATCAGGAAACTCATCTTCCTCTCTGCGTCGCGTCAGTTCCCTTTCCTCATTCACGCCTTGCACAGTCCCATAGATTCATTTATGTCAGTACTTCGTATTTGGCGTGTAGTTATTTTCTTGAACATGCTATGTGAAAATGGATTCCTCTTGCCTCTTTCTCTATGCACCACTCTGAACCGTTTCACTGACTGACAGCCGTCCACATTGCTCTGGATAAGAGCATCTGTAAAGTGTCCCTCCCCAAAACCAAAATAACAACTAAAATGATGGACACAATAATTCCATGGTGGCTATCCCGCTGGTTTGGATATACCAGATTTGGTAAGTTTGTAAAGCATAAGCCCCTTTGTTGTTGACAAGATTTTTGTAATCACATTCTTGATATAGGATAGTGTTTCTCTGTGGTCATTGTAGATTCTCACTAGTAGTGATTTTTCATTAAAAACAATAGCTCACAGTGTTTTACTCCTTGCTTGGATTATTAAACTTTTATGGAGTAAATACAAAAGTACAGTGTTCACCTGATAAGGTTCAGCGAGTGCTATTGAAGTGCCACGAGCGATATCTCAGGTGTCTTTCTATTAACTTGGCCGATTTGTTTTGTGTTCACTAAAAACTTGATGAAATATTCCGTCAGATTGCATGTACACGGTTTTGTTCATGCTCCATGTGGGTAGCCTGTCCAAAGAACGGCTTTGGTCCTTTCTTCATGTGTGGCGATGAACTAATGACAGACTCAGAGTGACTTGTAATCTCTCCTCCACAGACATTGGCCCAAAAGGCTCGAGATGGAAAGCTTCTGCCTGAGGAGTACCAGGGAGGCTCATTCAGGTAAACCTTAGACACACATCTTCTCGGGAGGGGAGGGGGGAGGGGGACGACAGAGAATGGCACGTTGCTTAATGTTGCTTGCCAATATTTCATCTTCAAAATTGTCAATTTGCTCTGTTAAACAAACACATGTCCGTATGTGGGAGAATAGTCAGCTCTTTATCTGTAAGGTTTTAAATTCTGTATCACACGTTAAACATGTAATTTCCTTTGTGGCTCAGTGGCCTCTTGATAAGATAGCCGTCATAAATTTCCGCTATTACGTCTTATAAATCCGGTTTCACAGATAGTCCGTATATTATGAATATTCTACATCTCATGCAGACATGAACTGAATGTGTTCATGAGCGACGACGAGCACCATCAATTACTGTGCCATCAATTGCGGAAGCGAGGTTTTGTAACTCATTAGAATTAATGGTGTCATTTAGACATAAATGAGGTTTCTGTGTCAGGTAGGCACAATGAATTCCTATGGAGACGCAGCTCTCTCTTTGTCCTCTTGAGGATATATGTGTACTACGCCCTTCCTCCATCTGTTTTCCCACCCTTTTTCCTCAAGATTCTCATTAAGGCAAACAGCAAAGTGCCCCCGGGTCAGTATTACTCACAATACACAGAAGCTGTGTTAATCCTCAGTCATCACGCTCCATTATCTACTGTATACTGTCAAAAGGGAAGATGTCCATGGCCAATTATATTTATACACTTAATTCACGTTTGTATAGTTTATTCACTCACTGTAATTGGTCATGTCCTTTTTACATGAATCTGTATCAGTGGGCTAGTTATAGCACCGCCATTATTTCCCCTTGGTTAATTTGATGCATTGTCCCCCCCCCCCCACTGAGCTTGGCTAATGACGTGATGTGTCGTCTCTCTCCCCCTCCCTCCCTCCCTCCCTCCTGTGCTTCTCTGGCTGGCAGTATATCTAACCTGGGGATGTTTGGCATCAGTGGCTTCAGCGCCGTGATCAACCCTCCCCAGGCGTGCATCCTCGCCGTGGGCTCCTCCAGGGCCGAGCTGCGACTGTCCGAGGACAACCAGACCCTGTGCACCCAGCAGCTGATGACCGTCACCCTGTCCAGCGACGGGCGGCTGGTGGATGACGAATTGGCCTCACGCTTCCTCGATAAATTCCGCGCCAATCTGGAACGACCGCAACGCATGGCCCTGGCCTGAACGACAACGAGAGAAAGCCAGAGGTCTTTTAGACGGTCGATTCCGGTTCATGTAACTATCGCGCTTTACCATTGCTTGGATGAAAGATTGCAAGCTAGTGGTATCTTGTACATAATGTATACTCTCTAGGTCTATTTCCTCTGCTGTGGCTTTCGTTTGACAGATAATCACCAGGCTTTGTGATGGAGGAGTTAAATGGGTCTGCTGCTAGATAATATCACTACAGAGAGAAGGTGGTGAAGCTGGTGGGAGATGTCTATTTGCAGTGGCGGCTGTTCTACCACACCAATGTTTGTATATATAAAGTAGTTATTCCAGTCCCAGTGCATGTGCTCTGTCACAATGAGGTCATGTCCTCGTGTAACAAATGGTGCTGTAAAGACCTTTTGTTTTTGTACATTAGTCTGAGATATTTATTACTGGACGTCAGACAGGCATCGACACATTTCTAGCGATGAGGGTATACAAGGAGACATTTAATAGAGATAGAGACACCCCAACTTCCACTCATTTGCTGTATCTGTGCCACCACTGCCACGCCCACTTAGGAGACTGGTCAGCCAATGAAGATTCATACCATTGACAGACAGCCAATCACAAGATGATGACCACACCCATTTAGGAGACCGGAAGAGTACCATTTCTTATTATTATTGGCGGAGCCTGGAGTGCGGTGTCTATCTATTAAAGGTCTCTGGTATACCTGCCCTGAAGCTGCCCGTAATGCCTTGTGACTCCATCTGCTGCGTTACAAAAAAGTCCAACAGCACTTAAACGAATTAATTGTACACGTTAATGTGTCCTAACTTATTTAAAATGGAAATGTTTTGACATCCTTCAAAGCAAATCTCACAAGTTCATGTGTACAAAAAAAAAGAAATACAATAAATTAGTTTTTGGTGTCTTTAGATGCCAATAAAACACATCCTCTCTGTTCAATGTCTGTGTGCCTTATTGAAATGTGTTTCTCCCCACTTCAAGATATAGCACAGTGAAAACACAGATGCACCTGTGCCTGTTTCTATTTAATTAGAGATGGCACAATGATTATTTTATTGAAACCAATTAGGATAATTTGCTGGGCAGGGTGTACGGGTTTGGCCCCTGCTGACAGATGTGTATCAGCGCTCTAAGCATACTATGCAGAACAGCTGTTTACATGACGTGTCAGCACTCAAAACCAAATCCTACATGTACATATGTGGAATCATGGTTCTGTGTTGTTTCTTTTAGAGATGGCATAGAAAGAAGCCACTGAAGCAGGGGAGGGTGTGATTTCTTAAAAGGGGATCAAGAGAACTCGCATTATTTCTCTGGTCAACTGAAATGTCTGTCGTGCACTCCTAGTGCGACAAAGGTGACATCTTTTACAATCAGGAAATGGTTGCAGCTAATGCAGTTTGACAAGGTGAAAGCCCTACTCTGAACAATCTATAAGACCACTTAAATAGCTTGTCTACATTTGTAGATAGACATGAATTGGCTAAGGTGAGCAGTGGCACAAAGCATACATACAAAGAACAGGAAATACGTTAACCTTGATGCCTCTGCTGGCCTTGAGGGAGTTTCTTCAAATTTGGCACAAACGTCCACTTTAGACTCGCGGATGAACTGATTACATTTTGGTGGTCAAAACACCTTTTTGACCATAACTCAAGAATTCTTACGCTAATTATACAAAATGTCACACAAATGTCTCATAGGATAAAATAATTAAGTACTGACAATATCTAAAGGACAACTTCACTCTGACATCACAATGTTTTGCTTACCACTGTCGCTGAGAAAACAATCTTGGGTCATTTGCAGACATCAAAATCCTTTAAGTTAATAACCTAATAATCACATGTTGATTTGGACCCATAGCCGTTTTCACACATGCATACAGGAAAATTACCTGTAAATCAATATCAGCCATTTCCCGGAATTTCCCTTCACACCTGAGCGCTCGCATGTGTGAATATAGTCGTCAAATAGCCTGTATGTTGGGGGGCGGGGCGGAGCGGGCGGGGGGCGGAGGAGAGTGGCCTGGGGTCATGACGTATAAACTGTGCTGCAAGGCAGTCAGAAAAAACAAACAAACATGGAGCCGGCGTCCACTCTTTTGATAATATTGCTGACGCGCTTTTTCCTCAAACGTAGACAGCGACGCAGACAAATTAAGGCGAAGATGGAAAGGGATATAGCCTACGTGCGAACAGAAACAGATTCATGTTCGCAGTCTTCTTCGCTAAACATCGTGCAGAATATGAAGATAGACTAAACCGGGGACAGATTATGACAGTGTTAAGGTCCTTGCACATAGAGTCCGTTTTTTCGTCCGAAATTGACGCACGAAAAAAATAAAAATACGACCTCATTTGTGTCAATCATCATTGACACACCGTTTTCGGACGAGGTTCGATTTTCTGCGTTTTTCCGCATCCATGAAATCGTTTTGACAGGTGTTTGACCACCCAGAGCTGCCGTAGTGTTGCTATTCACAATGAAAAATGGCGTCTGAGAAGTTAATTCAGTTCGTCTCCCAGCACAAAGCATTTTATGGCAAAGCAGGAATACAGAGATTCGGAATTAAAAGACAGAATGTGCCGGGTGATTGCAGACCAGCTTGGAATGCGGGACGCGGTGTGTGTGTGTGTGTGTGTGTGTGTGGGGAAGGGGGGCGGGGGAGGAGAGAGACAGAGAGCCACACAGACACACTGCCAGTTGTGGATCAATAGGATCGCGGTAGTTTTCTTTTCGTTGCGAATCCGAATATTGGATAATTAACGCATCGGACTCAGTGGGCAAGGTATCTGTGCGTGACGTTTTTTTCCCGGATGACGGATTAAAAAAACGCAGCGAACAATTCGGACTCTGTGTGCAAGGACCTTTAAGTACCTCTGCGCTGCTGCGTGAGCAGTTGTTTCACACTTGTGTCCCTTATCGCGGCATACCGCTCATCTGACAACCTCGAAACTGGTGAAATGTCCGCGATGACGGGGCAACGCTTATACCGGAAAACAACTTTCACACATGAACGCATTAGACCGCTTTCCAGTCATTTAGCGGTAAAAAGCACATGTGTGAAAACGCCTATAGATTCTGTACATGTCTGAGTCATCCTCTTCACTTCCTCTCATGACAACCAGGACAGGGGGCCTCCTGTTCCTTTGTTGCACAAGCTCATTGGTTTTGCTGATATATACACACACACACACACACACACAGTTAATGCCTTTTATTAAATTCCTTCAAAGTTTTCACTATATTTAGTTTATGACGGGACAGACGTGGATCAACTGCAGCTTGCCTTTTTGGCGGAGGCATATAACCGTGAGGCAGTTATTTATATTTATTCTTTATTTTATTTCAATTTGTGCAGCCAAAGTGACGATCATTGCCTCATAGTTTATAGCTCCTATGATAACTGCCTTTTAACGACCCCCCCCCCCCCCACACACACACACCCCCGCTGCTATTCAACTTCTTGGTTCGACCCTTTACACACTGGACAACCACATTTCCATCACTGCTGAGAGAACATGTTGGTCTTTTAGGAGGTTGGAGCAGTTGCTGTGGCAGCAGATATGTGCTTTCTGTTTTGGGGGCGGGGCGGGGCGGGGAGGGGGTACAGGCGAGTGGCACAGCACAGCTGCTTTCTACAGTATGCCCATTGTTCTACCCATTTACACACCCACACATACTGTAGTGTACACCTTCCACTGTCTCCACGTTACCACGGTGATGGAAGGTACAACTCAACGAATGAAAAGCAAAAGAGAAAGGGACAAATACTGTGTCCCGTGACATTTAAGCTTGAGTCATATCCACTGTTTCTGTCATGTGTACCCATTTGTTTGTGTGGCCACTGGCCAGTACCTGAAGTGAATCATTCACTAACTTCTACCTGGGTTGTTGGGAGGGCATATTCTACGACTCCACACCCTCAGCCTCGGCTCAACTCATCTCTTCATGTTTAGTTATCTCCCATTTAACCAACATTTAATCCAGTCTGTGTGTTACTGCTCGCTGTGCCCTCCCATAATACAACCAGTGTATTAACATGGGTATTTATCTGTGTACCGGACTTAAACCGGCTGCTGGGAGGAGGTACAGCGGGTCAGAGAATGTCTCCTGGACGTCCCAAGCTCTAACTTAACCCATTGATACCTGATGCAGCATTTGTGTGTGTATCCCTTTAAGACCGCGAACCGCGTTAACGCGGTTCGCGGTCTTAAAGGGATACGCACACAAATGAGGGATATACACGCAAATGCTGCATCAGGTCTCAATGGGTTAAGACATAAAAGACTGATACATAAAAGACTGATTCAATCTCTTTCTCTTTGAAGAAGTGTACGTAGCGTACTGCTGTAGGGGAGAGTGGGGTGAGTTGTGCCACTTTTTACTTGAGGTGTCTTTAAAGTGAGGGCATGACAGTAATGCCTCCAACTACAATATGTAAATATATTTCAGGATGTTGTGCACCACTGGGAACACTCCCTTTGGATCTTAAATAAACTGTTAAAAAAATATGGCTATTCTTAAAAAAGTGGTCTCTTGGCACAACTTGCCCCCGGTGCGGGGTAAGTTGTGCCTTTGGAGAGAATACGTTGGGGTAAATTGTGCCATTGATTACTGAAGTAAAACAGAACATTTTCATCTGATATACTGTAATGCTATATCAAAGCAAGACAAAATAAAGATAACACTAAAGTCCAGTGTACTATAACAGGGTTAAACAAGGCTAAACGGTAGCAGCAGTTGACCTACATATTTAACATTTTCAGAAATAAAAATTATGTTCAAAATGAACAAAATCAACTATCACAGAGCCAGGCTACACTTGCCAATACTGCAATATTCTTCAACAAGGTCTATTTAAACATTTAAGAACAAAATGAAATAAAATTTCACTAAATCAACTGCAACTGCACTGGCACAACTTAACCCAGGCCTTTTGGCACAAATCACCCCATCCCCACCATTTTAACAAACTTGTATCATATAGCTGGTTTGGAGCTAACATCATGCTAACAGTATAGCCTCATATTGTAGCTTACTAAAACACTAACACATGTGTGAAATGTTTTCAAGCTTGTCTATAATTGTTCAGACACAACAATCAATAAACCTTGATCATAAAAAATTTACTTTGAGAGGCAAAAAACAGTTTTTTGAACTTAAATGTGCTTAGCTCTTGTGCCATTTGCCTCCCTTCTTTGCAGAGTGAGTAAAATGGATGCCTCTTCAAAAATGTGTGGTCAGATGACCAATTTCTTCTATGGTTTTCTAGATACAAGGGGTGGCACAACTTCCCCACTGGCACAACTCACCCCACTCTCCCCTACACATCTCTCCCTCTTGCAAGACTCTCCTTTCAATAACTTGACAACATAAACATTCTAAATTGCTCCTCGCTTACTTCCTGTTGCAGTGTTTGCTAATACAATAGCTGACAGGAAATAAGCTCGGTTTCAAACTGTTCCCATAGCAACACAATTCCGTGAAAATAGTCTATAAATATTCAATATTTTTAAAGGATTTTTCAACCAGCTTTGTTATCATTACAAAATTACAAAAGTATATCAGAAAACTGTTTTGCAGGCATTCATTTAGTTTGACACTTATTGAGATTTGATTTGAGTTAAGTTGTGTACGAATGATTCCATTCATGCACATAATACACCAAGACATCACTGGTCCACAACTTCACTCAAATCAACTACCAATAACTGTTAAACTAAATGAATGTCTGCAAAACTGTTTACTACAGTTTTATAATATACCTGACATTGTGATGATTCACAGCCGGTTAAGTAAGACAAACCATGTCTTCAACACATGGCAAAAGAGCATAGGGGATGTGTGTGTGTGTGTGGGTGTGTGTGTGTGTGTGTGTGTGTGTGTGTGTGTGTGTGTGTGCGCCCGTCCATGCGCGCGTGTGTGTGTATGCGCACGCGTGCGTGCATGTGAATTATGGTGTGAATATACGGTCTATTATATATCCTTTTAGCACCCATTAGTTTAGATGCCGGATGTGTGGCTATAGACCATGAAACCCTGGCAACTAACAGAGAAGAAAGCAGTGTTGAACATGCTCAGTGGTAACTGTGGCCTTCTTGTGAAGTTGTCTCCTGTTCTTGTACTACCAAACCCCAAGTCTTATGAGATGTTTTACCTTAGGTTGGGACAAAGCCTTCTCATCTCTTCACTGTACAATATCCTAGACCAGTGATTCCCAAATTGTGGTCCTGGGACCACTGGTGGTCCGCGAGGCTCCATCTGGTGGTACTCAAGAGCCTTGCTGACTGCCATCAGCCTATCAGCAAATGGCAAGAGCAACAAACAAGCAGCCTAATTGTTATTTTATCCCTAGGGGTTATTTAGCATTTCTGATGCTATTGCATGGTTAAATCAGTTAATTTTATTTTATGGAAAAAAAATGTATATCCTCAATAGGAAATGGTAATTTGGTTATTTGGTGGTACTTGGTCTGAAAAGTTTGGGAACCTCTGTCCTACATCATAGACCTAATGTTTACAGGAGCAGAATATTAATTGCCGTGGGAGATATTCACATTGTGTTTTACGCGGTTTGGTTTACCTCAAGTTTTGGTGTGTCATGATAGTGAAAACCACCTCCATCATGTTCCTGTATCAGTCATAAGACCTCGCTATCAAGCTGACCATCAAGGAGTCCATCAATGCCCTTCCAAATATCAGCTAAACACATTCTGACATTTGGCTTTTCTGTCACAGGTTGACATTTACTCGTCTGAATGCCGCCTGCCATCGACGCCCGGCGATCTTGTTATGCAGAACAGCTGGGTAAGAGCTGCCGGGGAGAGGGCATCATACTAGTTCCTGCGGAGGGTTTTGATGAACTGAGTGCAGGGTCTTGGAGGTAGCGCGGGGGCTCGGGCAGCCGTGTAGGTCAGACTCGCAGCGTGGTGCGGCGTGAGGGAGGCAGTTGCCATGGAGACCAAAGTGGGCAAGTGTGTGTTTCTGTTGCGCCGATCTTTGGATTTCAGATACAGTACGTCGTCTGATGAATGTGTGGGTCAGAAAACGCAGGCTGCAGCCTGCCGGTTTTCCTCGTACAGTCAGAGATCTAAGCCAGTGGTTCTTCAACTTTTTCACATCAAGGACCCCTAAACTGACACAGAAATTAGTCCACGGACCCCCATTTGATAAGATTTTGTCTCAGGGTCCCCCTATCTGGTAAGATTTTGGCTTTTAGATTGTATTGTATTAGAAATTGTATGAAACCCATGACCAAAATAGTCATACATTTTGTCATTGTGTTACTTCTGAATGAAAAAAGTGAAAAGAAATTACCCCCCCTTTGCTGGAGACCCCGAGGAAAACCGCCCTCAAGGACCTCTGGGGATCCCCGGACCCCACTCTGAGAAGCACTGATCTACAGTCAGTGGCTGAATTGTGTTTCTCGGGAGTTTTGAGTTTTGACTACACAACCAATGAGGGGCGAGCAGCACCTCCTGACATGGGGTTAGGGGGACTGGGACCATGCACCCTGCACCCCACCCTTTCCCTGAATCTCCAACCAACACTCCACCTCCTCCTGGGCTTCATCAAAGCTCAGCACCATACATTCATGTATTAACAGGTCTAAGGCTTTCAAAGGAAGGCCCTGCTGGAGTTACACATATTTTGAAATGGATCTCTCAGACGTTTGAAGGACATGGGTCATTTGGAGTCTAAATGTGAATCAGTGATGAAAAGGTCATGGTTTTATCATTCAATAATTTAGTCTGCTTAGTCTGCTTGCTGCTCAGGAATCTCTCCCTCTCGATGTCTATGTCTGATCCCACACACGTACACACAGACGCATACTTCCCTGTGTGAACAGGCTTTGTGGATGATCAGCCGGCTCACTCTCATCCACACTGTCTCACGCTCAAGTTTGTTCAACCATTGTTGACAGGATTTCCTCTGCTCTCCCCATTTTCCCTGACTACCAGCGCTTCTCTATTGAATCAGCCCTTTTAAAAGGCGATGCACCGAGTTTGCCCGGCAAAGCCTACCATCAAATCATTTCTATGAAAGGCCTCCTTTGCCACTCAACTTGCGTCATCCATTGTCAGTTCTACCGGAAGGAAGCACATTTGCATTAGTCGAGGTGCCAGGAACCAGGGGGCATCTGCAAACGCTTCACCTGGCTGGGAGATTACCGAGGCTTATCGCTGCCAGGCTGACTGTGAGTAGGACCCAGATGGGGGATGACACAGGACATTCCAGTTGGCTGTACAGTAGTCTGTGACACTCACTGTCCAAACACGGCCGATCTGCCGTCCCAGCACCCAAACACAAGCGCGGCCCTGGCCTTGTTGTCGTTGCACAAAGCCCGGCCTTTTGAAGCGGCCCAGTCATGCTCCCATGATGCCGACAGCTCATTGTGCCTGAGACGCTGCGGGGTGAGGCACAGCCGACAACAAGCATGCAGTACCTGAGGCACAGCCAACAACAAGCATGCAGTACCTGAGACGCTGCAGGGTGAGGCACAGCCGACAACAACAAGCATGCAGTACCTGAGACACTGCAGGGTGAGGCACGGACAACAACAAGCATGCAGTACCTGAGACACTGCAGGGTGAGGCACAGCCGACAACAAGCATGCAGTACCTGAGACACTGCAGAGTGAGGCACAGCCAACAACAAGCATGCAGTACCTGAGACACTGCAGGGTGAGGCACAGCCGACAACAACAAGCATGCAGTACCTGAGACACTGCAGGGTGAGGCACAGCCGACAACAAGCATGCAGTACCTGAGACACTGCAGAGTGAGGCACAGCCAACAACAAGCATGCAGTACCTGAGACACTGCAGAGTGAGGCACAGCCAACAACAAGCATGCAGTACCTGAGACACTGCAGGGTGAGGCACAGCCGACAACAACAAGCATGCAGTACCTGAGACACTGCAGGGTGAGGCACGGCCAACAACAAGCATGCAGTACCTGAGACACTGCAGGGTGAGGCACAGCCGACAACAAGCATGCAGTACCTGAGACACTGCAGAGTGAGGCACAGCCAACAACAAGCATGCAGTACCTGAGACACTGCAGGGTGAGGCACGGACAACAACAAGCATGCAGTACCTGAGACACTGCAGGGTGAGGCACGGCCAACAACAAGCATGCAGTACCTGAGACACTGCGGGGTGAGGCACGGCCAACAACAAGCATGCAGTATCTGAGACACTGCAGGGTGAGGCACGGCCAACAACAAGCATGCAGTACCTGAGACACTGCAGAGTGAGGCACGGCTGACAACAAGCACGTACTGCTGTCAAAGCCCCCCCTCCCCGGCCTCCAGCAGAAGCAGCAACACAGATATAACAGAACATGGGTTGGACCATCTGAACGCCCACAAAAGTTTCGGTTGTCATGTAGTTGTCAGATAGGTTAACCAAAGCAACAAAACAGGAAGCTGAATTGATGCTTGCAGAAGCGAATCAATATCCTGCCGGTCACACCCATGAGTTAACAGCACGTTCAGAACAGAATGGAAATTCCATGCTGTGATACTGTAGCTGTATACACAGTAACATCTGTGAATAATATCTATACATATTAACTAGACAGTACACACACTGTTTTTCTTTTTTAAACTCACTGTTCGCATACTGTAGCCTACAGCGGTGGTTCTCAATGTGGGGTCCGGGGACCACCAGGGGGTCCTTGACGGGGTTCCAGGGGGTCCCCAGCAAATTCATGAATTATTCAACTTCACTATTATTGAATTTACAAGATCACAGAGAATGTAGAATAATGCCTATTTTGGTCATAGATTCACTGTTATCTCTCTACCTATGATACAGATAGAAATGGAATTCTGGACAAAATCTAGACTGGGAGTCGTGGCCCTAATGTGGACTACACTGAATTGAATGATATGAGGCGGGTGGAGAATCACTGGCCCACAGCAGCATCTCCTCAGTATACGCTTTCACACACAATTCTGACAGTCGTATAAACAGCATTGCATTGGTCGACATTTTTGAGTAAAACAAATGTGCTCCCATCTCTCAGCCCTCGCTGGATGTTTTGACAGTGACCGGTGCCGATTGGCTCTTTCTCGCTGCTCTGTACGTATATGGACATGTTGAGATGGCGTCTGGTCACATACCAGTCGCTGTGCATGCATGGTCAGAGGGGGAAAAAGGCACGTTGCTTAACAGGAATGCTGGGGAAGTGCCGTTAGTCAGGCCAGGCCATTACCACAAGGATTCCCGAACCGCGGACGTCTGATGGAGTGTGAGTGTGTGTGTGTGTGTGTGTGTGTGTGTGTGTGTGTCTGTCTTCACTGACTAAGAGTCGTGGAAATGTTCTTTGCTGGATGCATATCGGCTGACTCAGCAGTCTAATGTGTAATTTGGGGGTCCGGTCATGCCTGGGATACAGCTGTTCGTCTCTGGTGTTCCTCCGTGCTGCGCTAACGTCATATGGCACAGATTGCCAGAAAATACGGAGCCTCGGTTAACTGTTTGGTTATTTTTCAAACCGACGCTCAGGGATGGTCCAGCCGCAGAGATTTTTCTCTCTTTTTTTCTTCTTCTTCTCTTTCTTCTTATTCTTCTTCTTCTTCGTCTTCCTCTCCCTCTTCCTCTTCCTCTTCCCTAAAATAAAAATCAGGCTAAATAGAGTTTTTTTGCTCTGTCTGCTTTAAAAGTTTGAAGCCAAAATTAAGTCCCCTTTTTGGAAGAATATGGCCCAGTCATTCACAGGTCACATTCACACCAGTTTAAGCATGAATGAGTTCAACTAAGGTAAACAAACATGTTTATCTTACGTGTGTAGGTTGACAGTGATTGAGAAGTATGTGCATTGCATTGTACTGCAGTGTTGACTAAGTTGGCCTTCTTGATCGTGCCTGGCCTCCATGTGACCGTGTGTGTGGTGGTTCAAGTGTTTCATTAAAAGGACATTTGTCAATCACAGCAAATATTAGCTGCACACTGAGCTCCAGCCAGTCAATAAAGGAATGGATCGTCTGTGTGGTTTGTGTCAGTCGTTTCCTCAGAGAGAGAAACTAGGACAGGCATTGTTCTGTGAGGAGAACTGAACTCAGGCCAGATAATCACTTGTCTTCAGTCTCTCTCTCTCTCTCTCTCACACACACACTCTCTCTCTCTCTCTCACACACTCTCTCTCTCTCTCACACACACTCTCTCTCTCTCTATCTCTCTCTCACACACTCTCTCTCTCTCTCTCTCTCTCACACACTCTCTCTCTCTCTCTCACACACTCTCTCTCTCTCACACACACTCTCTCTCTATCTCTCTCACTCTCCATTTCCTCGTCAGTGCTGAAGAAGTTGCCGTCTTTGTTTTCTTTCATTTCTACTTTATTACATTTTTGATTGACCTATAAATCTCTTAATTAATTAATGTAGTTAAATTGTAACTATTGTTTGCATTAGTCTCAAATACACTAAGATAACAACCCTGTGTGTGTGTGTGTGTGTGTGTGTGTGTGTGTGTGTGTGTGTGTGTGTGTGTGTGTGTGTGTGTGTGTGTGTGTGTGTGTGTGTGTGTGTGTGTGTGTGGGTGTGTTTTCAGCCAAGGTGGGAGTGTGAATGTGTTTGTTTTGGAGTCTGCATTTGCATTAATTTTGCTTCATCTCTTCCTATCACCTCATAGGGTAAACAAACAAATATTGCCATGGCAACAGCTGAAACAGGAAGTACGCAAGGTGTGATTATGTTCCAGTGTGGTTTTTGCGTTTCTTTTTCATGGTTACTTCGTCTTCCTCTGTGACTTTCATTGTACGTCAGTGTGCATTTCACACTGACGTACAATGAAAGTGAATGCATGTCATCAGAAAAGACGGATGTGTTTTCGCAGCGCTTTCTCGAATGGGAGTCTATACCCTACATAACCATCTTAACAATACATTTGCCTAAATTGAGGACCAGCTGATGTATACTACTCTCTCAGTCTAATCTAAACGTCAACTCAAAGCCATTCTTGATTTAACATTTCTTCTCCTCTCTTCTTGTCACTTGTTCAAAGGCCTCTTGTCTCTTTAGTTTTCACAACGACTTGCTAAACCACTTGACCTTGTAATCAGCTGTATGGGCTGCAGCGGATGTGAGCAGAGGGCGGAGGAGAGGGAAGTCAAGGGGGTCTCCTATAGTGAGTGAGCCATTGGGCCTACATTGTCTTCAACACTGTTTACCACTTATTCCCATTACTGCCTGTTCATTTATAGCTCATTACATTGCTGTGCAGGATATGATGCGAGTCTTTCCTCTTTAGCGCTATAGTTATTTAGGCTATACACTAGCTTTATGTTCCATTGTCTTTAGCTCTATAGTTAGGCTATACACTAGCTTTATGTTCCATTGTCTTTAGCTCTATAGTTATTTAGGCTATACACTAGCTTTATGTTCCATTGTCTTTAGCTCTATAGTTATTTAGGCTATACACTAGCTTTATGTTCCATTGTCTTTAGCTCTATAGTTATTTAGGCTATACACTAGCTTTATGTTCCATTGTCTTTAGCTCTATAGTTAGGCTATACGCTAGCTTTATGTTTCATTGTCTTTAGCTCTATAGTTATTTAGGCTATACACTAGCTTTATGTTCCATTGTCTTTAGCTCTATAGTTAGGCTATACACTAGCTTTATGTTCCATTGTCTTTAGCTCTATAGTTATTTAGGCTATACACTAGCTTTATGTTCCATTGTCTTTAGCTCTATAGTTATTTAGGCTATACACTAGCTTTATGTTCCATTGTCTTTAGCTCTATAGTTATTTAGGCTATACACTAGCTTTATGTTCCATTGTCTTTAGCTCTATAGTTATTTAGGCTATACACTAGCTTTATGTTCCATTGTCTTTAGCTCTATAGTTATTTAGGCTATACACTAGCTTTATGTTCCATTGTCTTTAGCTCTATAGTTATTTAGGCTATACACTAGCTTTATGTTCCATTGTCTTTAGCTCTATAGTTAGGCTATACGCTAGCTACAGTATATGTTTCATTGTCTTTAGCTCTATAGTTATTTAGGCTATACACTAGCTTTATGTTCCATTGTCTTTAGCTCTATAGTTATTTTTAGGCTATACACTAGCTTTATGTTCCATTGTCTTTAGCTCTATAGTTATTTAGGCTATACACTAGCTTTATGTTCCATTGTCTTTAGCTCTATAGTTAGGCTATACGCTAGCTACAGTATATGTTTCATTGTCTTTAGCTCTATAGTTATTTAGGCTATACGCTAGCTTTATGTTTCATTGTCTTTAGCTCTATAGTTATTTAGGCTATACGCTAGCTACAGTATATGTTTCATTGTCTTTAGCTCTATAGTTATTTAGGCTATACGCTAGCTTTATGTTTCATTGTCTTTAGCTCTATAGTTATTTAGGCTATACGCTAGCTACAGTATATGTTTCATTGTCTTTAGCTCTATAGTTATTTAGGCTATACGCTAGCTTTATGTTCCATTGTCTTTAGCTCTATAGTTATTTAGGCTATACGCTAGCTACAGTATATGTTTCATTGTCTTTAGCTCTATAGTTATTTAGGCTATACACTAGCTTTATGTTCCATTGTCTTTAGCTCTATAGTTATTTAGGCTATACACTAGCTTTATGTTCCATTGTCTTTAGCTCTATAGTTATTTAGGCTATACACTAGCTTTATGTTCCATTGTCTTTAGCTCTATAGTTAGGCTATACGCTAGCTACAGTATATGTTTCATTGTCTTTAGCTCTATAGTTATTTAGGCTATACGCTAGCTTTATGTTTCATTGTCTTTAGCTCTATAGTTATTTAGGCTATACGCTAGCTACAGTATATGTTTCATTGTCTTTAGCTCTATAGTTATTTAGGCTATACGCTAGCTTTATGTTTCATTGTCTTTAGCTCTATAGTTATTTAGGCTATACGCTAGCTACAGTATATGTTTCATTGTCTTTAGCTCTATAGTTATTTAGGCTATACGCTAGCTTTATGTTCCATTGTCTTTAGCTCTATAGTTATTTAGGCTATACACTAGCTTTATGTTCCATTGTCTTTAGCTCTATAGTTAGGCTATACGCTAGCTACAGTATATGTTTCATTGTCTTTAGCTCTATAGTTATTTAGGCTATACACTAGCTTTATGTTCCATTGTCTTTAGCTCTATAGTTAGGCTATACGCTAGCTACAGTATATGTTCCATTGTCTTTAGCTCTATAGTTAGGCTATACGCTAGCTACAGTATATGTTTCATTGTCTTTAGCTCTATAGTTATTTAGGCTATACGCTAGCTTTATGTTCCATTGTCTTTAGCTCTATAGTTATTTAGGCTATACGCTAGCTACAGTATATGTTCCATTGTCTTTAGCTCTATAGTTATTTAGGCTATACGCTAGCTACAGTATATGTTCCATTGTCTTTAGCTCTATAGTTATTTAGGCTATATGCTAGCTTTATGTTTCATTGCTGGGGTGAGCTTCAGGAGCTTCAGATGCACACAAGTCTGTGAATAACAAGGATATCGACAGCAGCAGCAAGTTATTGCCCCGATTGATTGTGGTTAGTTGCTCATCTTAAAGCATTTTTCTATGGATTTTCACTTTGCATGCCTGAATCAAGACTCTCCCTCCAGACTTCCCATCCATCGATATGGCTGAAATCAAAGCAGATCTGCACCAACAGAGGTGGGAAAAAATGGCAGCTGTTATCAGAGCTGTAGTCATTGATCTGTATGGCATAACACTGCCTTCTTTCTTTTTCCCCACTCGATACACGCGGTACACGCGGCGCCCCGCTGGCTTTCTGTTCTGTTGTACGACTGTGTTCAAGAGGCGCCCATTAACCAATGTGGCTCCCTCCCTTTCTGTGCCATCCAGACCTAAAATAGATGAAAACGCTGTGTGGCTTCCATTGTAATAATCACTGCATTCAACCACCAGCTTGTATGTCCTGCCTGCGTGTGTCCCCCAGCGCTCGTCTCATGACTGGAGCTGCTGCTGGCCACAGTTGTTGTCGTGCGGAGCATTTACAGCGCTCTTTATGGATGTTTGCTATAGGGTGACCAAAGCACTGCTGACTAACAGTCATGGTTTTCCATCACACATATGTATTTTCAGATATGGTGCCAATTATGGAGCTGGTCAGGGGGATTTCAGTCCGTCTCTCTCTTCACTTACTTTTCATGAGATGTTCCACCTGAGAGAGGGCCGATTTCTCATCATGCAAATGGACAACAAACCACTGCCGTTCTGCCACACGGGCTGCAGGTAGCATGCAGCTTGTTTCTATATTGGGGAGCTCATTTGAACAGTGTAGCTGGGACACATTGATGTCACGCCCATGCACAGTAGACATTGAGAGAGAGGTGTGACTGTGAACGAGGCACATTTACTAGTGTTGCCTTTCCTATATCTCCAGCGTATCTTTCCCTGTCAATGTACAGTACGTCGACCGTCAGGGCAGCAGTGAAAACACCGAGAACTGATCACAATATTTCACATCTTACGAACAATGTGTGGACTTTCCGGGCAGAACCTTGAAGACAAAAGAGTGTCTCTGTGGAATGGAAGTGACCTCTTTCCATTGGTGGCATACAGTAGTATCACACTGAGACATACAGCGAGAGAGAGAGAGAGAGGAGAGAGAGAGAGAGAGAGAGAGAGAGGAGACCAGAACATCAGATGAATTGAAAATGGAGTGAGGAGGACTGAACAAAAGACCAGATGCGCCCTCCGAAACTGTTGCTGTCAAGAACATAAAAAGAGTAAGACAGGAGGGGAGGGCAGGGGCGAGAGAGCCAGACAGAGGGAGAGATCACCTTCTTATCCATGACAAACTGTGGAGGCAGTCCGAGAGAGAGAGAGAGAGAGAGAGAGAGAGAGGTGGGGTAGGAGGGAGGGAGGGAGGGAGGGTGGGAGGGGGTAAGTGTGGGAGCGGCAGATGGGTGTGTGCTCACATGCACCACCCGCTTCCCCTTCTGCTGGTGTGCCACTAGCCTCTCTGTGTCTCTCTACGGGCAGAGAAGAGAAAAGTTGAGCAAAGTCTGATTCGGCTCCAATAGCTACCAGACACTCACAGCAACTCCCTTCAGAGTGCCAGGCTCCCTCTGTTTTTTTGGTGTGGTTTTTTTGTATTATTGCTATCTCACTCTACCACTCTCTTGCTTTCACACACACACACACACACACACGTGCACACACACACACACACACACGTGCACACACACACACGCGCACACACACACAGAGAGAGAGAGAGAGAGCACCCGTCACTCCTGGCAGAGAGAAGACAGGACCACAGAAGAGCCGTCACACACCTCCTCTCCCAGCTACTCACCCAGCCACCGGCCAGACACTTTGCCCAGGATGTGGACTCTGCTCTTGGGGGTCACCTTTGGATTATTGGCCTCCTCCAGGTCGGAACAACCTCAAGGTGAGGGGACGGCGCCTCTGCCCCGGCGGACAGCTCTTTGTTGGGGGATTTTTGCTCTTTATTCGGTCTGGTCTTCAGGCTGGCAACACTCCTTTGTTGGCAGATTTGATGACCTGACAGTATTTGGGGGGGGGGGGGGGGGGGGGTCTCCTTTCCCGCCTTGGACCTTAGAGTTGAGCGTTGTTGGGAATGTGAGCGAGCGTGTGTGTGTGTGTGTGTTGGTGTAAAGAAGAGGAGACAGTGAGAGAGGCTGTGCTGTGCTGCTGCTTGTATGGATGAGTGGATGCAGCGCGCGGCGCACTACACTGAGGCACAGACAGCCTCACGTCTGGCAGACTCCTGGTAGACACAAAGGAGACAGGCGCCCAGGCAGCCTGCACTCTGCCTCTCGCCGGGGAAGTCAGCCTTACATTCATCAGGGTTTTGGAGGATCAGTGTAGCTTTCAGACAGCAGCCTTATCTCGCTGGTTAGAAGAAGAAATGGAGTGCTTTTTTGTTGGTGTGTGTGTGTGCCATGCAGCTACTGCACAGCTGGTATCTACTGTATATGCCGCCGCCACGCTTCATGCTTTATTGTCTAGAACACAAAGGATCTCCATCAATCGCTGTACCTTCTCCTCCTCATTGTCTGCCTGTTTCTCTTTGTCTCCTTCTCCCCTGTGCCGGGGAACGTTTTGATTGGATATGTTGCTCGGAGCGCTACATCTCTGAGGAGAAGTTGGTGCTGAATCAAACAGGTCTGTGTTAGTCTAGTCTGGCTTGGTCCCTTAAGGCTTTGAGGGGTGGAGGGGGGTGGAGGGGGGTGGAGGGGGGGGGGGTGTATAGGTGTATGGGTTTAACAATGACTCCCTCTGGCACTGTGCCAAGGAACAATCAGCATGGAGCTATAAATTTGACCGGTGTTTTAAAGGCGAATACGAGGCTATGCTATAGCAGCTCGTATAGGAAGTGTGTGTGCTTGTGTGTGTGTGTGTGTGTGTGTGTGTGTGTGTGTGTGTGTGTGTGTGTGTGTGTGAGAAGAGGGGGTGTATCCATTTTACCCCCATCGCTCCAGCACGTGTTTGCCTCCAGAGTTCACCTCAGGGCTCACAGTGCAGAGGCACGTTGGGAGTTGGGAGTTGTTGCGTGTGCGTGTGCGTGTGTGTGTGTGTGTGTGTGTCTGTGTGTGTGTGTGTGTGTGTGTCTGTGTGTGTGTGTGTGTGTCTGTGTGTGTGTGTGCACACGTGTGCATGTAATGTGTCCTGTAATTGGATGTCTGGCGACTTTAGTCCTGTGGTGGTTACTGGCTCGTCCTGGGCCAGACGTTGTCTTTGAACCTTAAATCCGTGGAGTGTTTCGCCTCAAGCACATCATTAAGAGCAGGACTCGTGGACTTGTGGCCAGATCCAGACTTCCATGAAAACCACGATGAGATTTACAGAGGGTTTTTACTGTGCCTCAATTATGACCATGGATGTATAGGAAGTGATGGATTGTAATGGGGAAACAGTGCCTTGACTACAAAAAATGGCAACTGTCGCTGTATCTTTTAGGGTAACTGAAAAAATTAGATTGAATTAATTCCATCCATTGAAATTCACATTCTCCTGCATGACTTCTGCAGGCGATGTAATAAAAGGGTGAGAAATCGTATTATTCCGTTCATGCCGGCTGAATGTAATTTTAAGAGAGTGATCAGCAGGCGGTGGAAGAGCACAGAGAGTAGTGGGCTATCTCGTCGAAAGGGCCTTTCTGTGTGGAGTTTGCATGTTCTCCCCGTACCCCCCAGGGGGTTCCTCCGTACATAACCCCCCACTAAAAACATGCAGAAGATCGTCATCCGACCAGTGACGACAACATCTGAAGTTGGTCCCCGGGCGCTGGAAAGAAAAAGCGACCACTGCTCCTGGCCTGCCCCCTGGAGGAAAGGACAAGCCTGGATGGGTCAAATGCAGAGGACAAATTTCACCGGCCACCGTCAGCATGAGTGTGTTGTGGCCGCATGCATGTGTTGTGGTGTTCGTGTGACAATAAAAGACGGGGCTTGTCCCGTTACGAGAGAGAGTTTTTTTTTTTTATCACCTCAGAGGGGAAACAAACAAATATTGCCATGGCAACAGCTGAAACAGGAAGTACGCAAGGTGTGATTATGTTGCAGTGTGGTTTTTGCCGCATGCATGTGTTGAAGTGTTCGTGTGACAATAAAAACGGGCTTCCGTCTGAAATCGTGTTTTTTTTTTTTTCCGTAAGAGAGTGATCAGCACGTGGTGGAAGAGCACAGAGAGTAAGAGAGTGATCAGCAGGTGGTGGAAGAGCACAGAGAGTAAGAGAGTGATCAGCAGGTGGTGGAAGAGCACAGAGAGTAAGAGAGTGATCAGCAGGTGGTGGAAGAGCACAGAGAGTAAGAGAGTGATCAGCAGGCGGTGGAAGAGCACAGAGAGTAAGAGAGTGATCAGCAGGCGGTGGAAGAGCACAGAGAGTAAGAGAGTGATCAGCAGGTGGTGGAAGAGCACAGAGAGTAAGAGAGTGATCAGCAGGCGGTGGAAGAGCACAGAGAGTAAGAGAGTGATCAGCAGGCGGTGGAAGAGCACAGAGAGTAAGAGAGTGATCAGCAGGCGGTGGAAGAGCACAGAGAGTATGAGAGTGATCAGCAGGCGGTGGAAGAGCACAGAGAGTAAGAGAGTGATCAGCATGTGGTGGAAGAGCACAGAGAGTAAGAGAGTGATCAGCAGGCAGTGGAAGAGCACAGAGAGTAAGAGAGTGATCAGCAGGTGGTGGAAGAGCACAGAGAGTAAGAGAGTGATCAGCAGGCGGTGGAAGAGCACAGAGAGTAAGAGAGTGATCAGCAGGCGGTGGAAGAGCACAGAGAGTAAGAGAGTGATCAGCAGGCGGTGGAAGAGCACAGAGAGTAAGAGAGTGATCAGCAGGCGGTGGAAGAGCACAGAGAGTAAGAGAGTGATCAGCACGTGGTGGAAGAGCACAGAGAGTAAGAGAGTGATCAGCAGGCAGTGGAAGAGCACAGAGAGTAAGAGAGTGATCAGCACGTGGTGGAAGAGCACAGAGAGTAAGAGAGTGATCAGCAGGCGGTGGAAGAGCACAGAGAGTAAGAGAGTGATCAGCAGGCGGTGGAAGAGCACAGAGAGTAAGAGAGTGATCAGCAGGCGGTGGAAGAGCACAGAGAGTAAGAGAGTGATCAGCATGTGGTGGAAGAGCACAGAGAGTAAGAGAGTGATCAGCAGGCGGTGGAAGAGCACAGAGAGTAAGAGAGTGATCAGCAGGCGGTGGAAGAGCACAGAGAGTAAGAGAGTGATCAGCAGGCGGTGGAAGAGCACAGAGAGTAAGAGAGTGATCAGCAGGCGGTGGAAGAGCACAGAGAGTAAGAGAGTGATCAGCAGGCGGTGGAAGAGCACAGAGAGTAAGAGAGTGATCAGCAGGCGGTGGAAGAGCACAGAGAGTAAGAGAGTGATCAGCAGGCGGTGGAAGAGCACAGAGAGTAAGAGAGTGATCAGCAGGCGGTGGAAGAGCACAGAGAGTAAGAGAGTGATCAGCAGGTGGTGGAAGAGCACAGAGAGTAAGAGAGTGATCAGCAGGCGGTGGAAGAGCACAGCTTCCCAGTCATCTTTCCAGTCCTCACAGTAAAACATGAGAATGTGAAGACCTTTCAAATCGGACCTAAACCATGTCAAATTCTTATCTCTTTTGACCTCTAAGGCAAATCAACTGAGCAGATCTGTTGATCAGAATGGAAAAACATCCTCTTCCAGCACATTCATCAAAAATACTCAATAACTATCCATCTGTAAGCTGTCTCCTTGCTTTTTGAGGCATCTCTAAATACACCTGTAGCAAATTGTCCACTTTAGACAAGAGCAGATTGACCACAGTCCTGACTGGCTGACTCTGACTCTCTCTCTTCCTCTCTCTCTCTCTCTCTCTCATACACACACACACATACACATGCATACACCAACATGAACCCTGGACTTCTTGCAAATGTGGCCGTATTTGCCTCCTTGGTACGGCGCCCCCTCCCTCCCGCACCTGGCCGTGTCAGGTTTCAAGGTGAGGGGCGGTGAGGGGCCCTGCTGGACGGGACCTGGACATGACAAAGAGAGCTTGTGCCTGTACGGCATCTCCTGCCACCGGAGACTCTCAGACACGTGTTCACCTCCTCTGACCGCTGTTCCCTCCTCCACAAACTAACCGCCCCAAACTCAGGGTCCCCCGCCACCATGTTGTAAGAATTCCCCCCCCTACTTTACGCGCTCTCTCTCGGGCAGCCTCTCTCTCGGGCAGCCTCTCTCTCGGACGCTGCTCTGCATTTTAACTGGTCTTGAATGGAGGGGACAGGCTCATATTTCAGGTCTCCTCTATCTCCGCATGTGCTGTTAAAGCTATTAATTACATTTTAAAGGCTTTGAGTCTCAGGCTCCAAGAGCTGCCCCCCCATCGCCTGCTTTTTCTCCTCATATACACTAAAGTCTTTGTGGCCCTGAGAAAGCTGCTCCGACACAGCCCTGTAATGTATACAGATCCTCCTGCATGAGGCAAACTCAATGATCTCCACACTCACCACATCCTCAGCCACATCTCCAGCTCCAACATGTGTGCTGTGTCCAGTTGCTGGCAATTGACTTTAAAAGTCAGAGATCAAAGTAGCACTATAGTCATATAATTCAATTTAAAAAAGCAGGTATCGCACAGGTACTGTACAGTACTGTACTGTACACAAACACTAAAACTGGCTTCACCAAATCTATGTATATATATATATATATAATATATATGAGAAATTTTGCGTGCTTATTTCTATGTGTGTGTATATACAGTATATATTATGCACTGTATGTGGATTTCTTTGGCTCAATGGTCAATAATAGCAGTGTTCGGTGACCTGAAGGCTCTAAACAGAGTTTCTTATCTTTATCTTATCTTTATCTCATCTTTATCTTATCTTTATCACGTTGTACATATAGTACATGTATGGTCAATGGTCATTTAAAAAGTAAGAATGTATTCTAAACCTGACAGCCAATGCAAGGCCCTTTCTCAAAGTGTCTCTTTTCCACTAAGCTCTCCCCTATACTCTCCAATGATGATCGTTTGGAAAGAGTGCTGGAGGTCAAGCTGTCTTTCTTATCATGGCTCATCTGTTAAAGGTCTGCTGGCTTCACCCATTTGAACCTCCTTTCAATTTAGATGAGAGAT
>NC_139636.1:17302093-17347093 GCF_964638095.1 Poromitra crassiceps
TGATTCCACTCTGCAAGAACAATATACTGTAGCAGTTGTGTAACAGGATTTTCCCAGAACCTTTTTTTTGTTACAGCTAGATACAGTATTGTGTCATTATGTTCTGCTGATTTTCAAAGATACTGTAGCCTTTGTGTCTGGGTGGCAACTAGATACAACTAGGGACTGGATTTGATTTAAAGAGTGCTAATTATGTATAATGGCCTGGGTCCAGACCTTCGAATCCGCCCACTCCACCGAGTGACGGGTTGACAATTCAGTCTGATATCAGGCTAAGAAGAAAGTCAAGTCAAGTTTATTTGTATAATTCACAAGCATGTCTCAGAGGGCTTTACAGATAAGCTAAGTTTAGCTAAGCACTATCGATAAACAGGATTGAACAATCTTATATTAGAGAGAGAGGGAGGGGAGAGAGGGAGAGGGGAGGGGGAGAGCATGGAGGGAGAAGGGAGAGAGGAGCTAGAGAAGGGAGAGAACAGGGGGAGGGAGGGGAGAAGAGAGAGTAGAACAAACATGGTATACTGGAAACACAACTGAGTAGACAGCTCAGCTCTTAAGATGCTCCATGTTGGGTGTGGTCCCATATAAGTCTGGTGTACATGCAAAAAGAGTCACACTATATATTTCACAACCCGTGCATCCGTCGCCATGGTAACTCTATTTAAACAAGCACCAAATAGATAGAGCAGATAGGGTTGCGTTTCCTCTGTGAATGACGCCTGCAGGAACTCTACAGGGCAACGCAATGAAATGAAAGTCTGTAGAGTACGTCTCTTGCCTCTTCACACACTGAATGTTGTCACAACTATCTCTTCAGAAACGGACATCATCAGATACCCCGATCAAATGTCCAGAACAGAGTGCACATGTTGAGAAAGCATTTAATGGCTTCTCATAAAGTGTCAGACCACAACCGACAGATGGTATGATTGCATTTTACAGAATGGACATTTTGAGGTACTGCAGCTTTAAATTAGACTCATCGAAATTGTCATGAGGTTGAACCTTTCTCTCTATGTGGGAGGGGTGGGCCTGGAAAGGTCACTATGGAGATAAAGTCATAGGTACATGTTGAGTCTCAGAGGAGAGCATATGTCTGCCCCTACAGTAGTTATATATCACAAGACTCTTCCCAGGTGTTGTCTGCAAAGAGTCTTGCCTATTCCCCTATCCTTTCCTTGTGGTAATGCTCATGTGTGTGTGTGAGTGTGTGTATTGCCTGTGTACATTATGTACAGTACTGTGTGTGTGTGTGTGTGTGTGTGTGTGTGTGTGTGTGTGTGTGTGTTTTTGTCTGCTTTGGCGTGCTGTGTGTGTGTACGATGCAGTCTTGTGTGTGCTTTGTTCTGCACATGTGGGCATTTAAATGCGGCGCTCCAAATGTGTTTGCGTTCTGCCACCTGTTCATTTGCTATTCCAAATGCTAGACCTAATCTACCCTGTGGGCTCCTAGTCTCCCAAGCCAGACTGTCTCTTCTACATTCTGCTAATGTACCTTCAACAGTCTGTAATTCACGCCCACAGAACATGGACAAAGGAAGTTGGGGGGAAAAAACGCTGCAGACCGGAGGAAGTTCAAACCAATGCAGGCGATTGGAGAAATAGGAGCGGATGAAAGGCGGGACATCCACTCGTATTTCTCCAATCACCTGCCTTTAGGTGGGATGTCCAGGACATCCCCCTGTCATCACTCATTATTTTCCCTCAGTTTCCCTTTCCGTTTTGACCAACTTTTCCCAGCTCCATGTACAGACGTTTTAGCTCCATGTACAGACGTTTTAGCTCCATGTACAGACGTTTTAGCTCCATGTACAGACGTTTTAGCTCCATGTACAGACGTTTTAGCTCCATGTACAGACGTTTTAGCTCCATGTACAGACGTTTTAGCTCCATGTACAGACGTTTCAGCTCCATGTACAGACGTTTTAGCTCCATGTACAGACGTTTTAGCTCCATGTACAGACGTTTTAGCTCCATGTACAGACGTTTTAGCTCCATGTACAGACGTTTTAGCTCCATGTACAGACGTTTTAGCTCCATGTACAGACGTTTCAGCTCCATGTACAGACGTTTCAGCTCCATGTACAGACGTTTCAGCTCCATGTACAGACGTTTTAGCTCCATGTACAGACGTTTTAGCTCCATGTACAGACGTTTCAGCTCCATGTACAGACGTTTTAGCTCCATGTACAGACGTTTTAGCTCCATGTACAGACGTTTTAGCTCCATGTACAGACGTTTTAGCTCCATGTACAGACGTTTTAGCTCCATGTACAGACGTTTTAGCTCCATGTACAGACGTTTTAGCTCCATGTACAGACGTTTTAGCAGGAAGCATTTGAAAATTGCGAGACCCAAGTCAGTTGTTTGTCTGTTTTGCCTCTCATAGACAAGTCAGTTGTTTGTCTGTTTTGCCTCTCATAGCCAAGTCAGTTGATTGTCTGTTTTGCCTCTCATAGACAAGTCAGTTGTTTGTCTGTTTTGCCTCTCATAGACAAGTCAGTTGTTTGTCTGTTTTGCCTCTCATAGACAAGTCAGTTGTTTGTCTGTTTTGCCTCTCATAGACAAGTCAGTTGTTTGTCTGTTTTGCCTCTCATAGACAAGTCAGTTGTTTGTCTGTTTTGCCTCTCATAGACAAGTCAGTTGTTTGTCTGTTTTGCCTCTCATAGACAAGTCAGTTGTTTGTCTGTTTTGCCTCTCATAGACAAGTCAGTTGTTTGTCTGTTTTGCCTCTCATAGACAAGTCAGTTGTTTGTCTGTTTTGCCTCTCATAGACAAGTCAGTTGTTTGTCTGTTTTGCCTCTCATAGACAAGTCAGTTGTTTGTCTGTTTTGCCTCTCATAGACAAGTCAGTTGTTTGTCTGTTTTGCCTCTCATAGACAAGTCAGTTGTTTGTCTGTTTTGCCTCTCATAGACAAGTCAGTTGTTTGTCTGTTTTGCCTCTCATAGCCAAGTCAGTTGTTTGTCTGTTTTGCCTCTCATAGACAAGTCAGTTGTTTGTCTGTTTTGCCTCTCATAGACAAGTCAGTTGTTTGCTCTGTTTTGCCTCTCATAGACAAGTCAGTTGTTTGTCTGTTTTGCCTCTCATAGCCAAGTCAGTTGTTTGTCTGTTTTGCCTCTCATAGACAAGTCAGTTGTTTGCTCTGTTTTGCCTCTCATAGACAAGTCAGTTGTTTGTCTGTTTTGCCTCTCATAGCCAAGTCAGTTGTTTGTCTGTTTTGCCTCTCATAGACAAGTCAGTTGTTTGTCTGTTTTGCCTCTCATAGACAAGTCAGTTGTTTGCTCTGTTTTGCCTCTCATAGACAAGTCAGTTGTTTGTCTGTTTTGCCTCTCATAGACAAGTCAGTTGTTTGCTCTGTTTTGCCTCTCATAGACAAGTCAGTTGTTTGTCTGTTTTGCCTCTCATAGCCAAGTCAGTTGTTTGTCTGTTTTGCCTCTCATAGACAAGTCAGTTGTTTGTCTGTTTTGCCTCTCATAGACAAGTCAGTTGTTTGTCTGTTTTGCCTCTCATAGCCAAGTCAGTTGTTTGTCTGTTTTGCCTCTCATAGACAAGTCAGTTGTTTGTCTGTTTTGCCTCTCATAGACAAGTCAGTTGTTTGTCTGTTTTGCCTCTCATAGCCAAGTCAGTTGTTTGTCTGTTTTGCCTCTCATAGACAAGTCAGTTGTTTGCTCTGTTTTGCCTCTCATAGACAAGTCAGTTGTTTGTCTGTTTTGCCTCTCATAGCCAAGTCAGTTGTTTGTCTGTTTTGCCTCTCATAGACAAGTCAGTTGTTTGCTCTGTTTTGCCTCTCATAGACAAGTCAGTTGTTTGCGGTATAGTAAGCCATCAAATACAATTGTCATTGAACTTTTGATCACATTTCATTTGGGTTGATCTCACTTCTCTCTTTTACATTGAGGTCAGTTGGGTGAGGCTAAAAGAAACTATTTTGTCCTTGAGATGATTTGTCCTTACAGGCATCTGAAACACTCTCGTTGGGAAGTCAGAATGGCAATTAGATATATTTTCATTGATTGAATTGCTGTTTCCTCTCTGTGGAAAAGAAGAGAGAAACATGACCAAAATACTGTAGAAGTCACACAAATCCTGCAAACAAAACCTGAATGAGTCGTGAAGAGCTCTGTTTCAATAGTGAGTAAATCCGTGTCTTACACATGAAGTGCTGTGTGAGTGTGTGTGATTGCTTTGTGTGTCTTGTACAGTATATGATGCAAAAATCAAGACCCAATAATAAATTTGCATTATGTTCTCATATTGTATGGATCCTATTGCTTTGGAGCCTAAATGTGGGTCTAAAGCACGTGTGTATCAGCAGCAGTATCTGTTTCTATAGAGATTGAGTTTTGAATACATAAATGTCCCAAAAGTCAGCGATGTTGCTCCAGTTGCTGTTGATTGAACAATTACTGTACCTGATGGTTTTATATTAAGAGACCCTCCTTTGAAATATCCTGAGTACTTTTGAGGAATTTGTTCTAAAACTGACTGGAATCATTTCCCACCTGAATCAAAAATAGTATTATTCCCTACTGAGTTGATAATCACATTTGTAAAGTGAAAATCCACAGATTCATTGAAAGTGAAACTACAGGAGGGGCTTGCCACAGAAATGATTTGGAATTCAAATTCTGTTTACTTTTCTTCTTCTTTTTTCAACAATATATTTATTGATTTTGTAACATTACTGTAAAATTACAAGAAAATACAAATTCAAGTAAATTCAGGTCAAAGCCAGATCAACCCAAACTTCCCTCCCTCCCACCACCTCTCATCCCCCTAATCTGTCCCCCTTTTCCCACCTAAGAACATCCCCCCCCACCCACCCACCCGCCCACCCGTACAGGTCCAACCATAAAAACGTTCAAAAGTATAGTTTACAGAGTATGTACCTTTTCAAAAAGAATGTTGATCAATAAAAACTGTGCAAGAAAGAGGAGGGAAAACAAACACACAAACATCATAATCAAACAAACATGTCTTGTTGTCACATGCCAATCAGAAAGAAAACTTGCTTGTGTTTAGACGGTGTATGTGGATTCTGTATCCAGAAATGTTAGAAAACCAGCCCAAATCTTCTCAAACGTTTCAGCTCATTAGTCCATCTATTAAATGTGGGTGGTTGTTCATCTTTCCAGTGCATAGCTATACATTTGTTGGCTGTGATATGGGCAATTCTAATAAATTTGAGTTTATTCTTTTTTTTTACCTTTATTATAGATGTATCACCCAGTAGTGTTACTCGTGGTTCTGTGGGAATAACTACGGTATACCTGTAATGTTAATACGCGCCTCGACTATAGAGGTCCAGTATTGATTCAGACTTGGGCAGGCCCAGAACATATATGCATCAGTGTTCCTATGAGCCCGCCTTACATCTCGGACAGAACTGGGAATTATATACTGAGGCTTTATTCTGTGCAGCCTGTCAGGAGTAGTATATTCTATGAATGAGATTGTATTGTGTAATTGTATGTCTAGTGTTAAAGGAGAAGTACTGGATACCAATACACAGTCATTTCCTCAACATTACACTCAAGGTCCTCTTCCCATTTTTGTTTCACTCTTAACACTTCCTATCCTATGATTCAAGATATTCCTGAGTAGGCATAGGACATAAACCTTCTTACCCCCCCCTTGTCACGCATTCGTTTATCTAGAGGTAGCTCTTCTAATGTTTGTAATGTAGATGGACACCTTGTTCTGAGATGATAAAATACCTAACCTGGAGGTATTTGGAAAAAAATGAGTGTATTGGGAGGTTAGCTCCTCAAAACTCATAAGGGTTCCATCTTTAAACAGATTCCCCAAATGTTGGAAACCTTTGATAAACCATAGTTTTGTGATGCCATCTCTGATGGATTGGGGCAATGAGGGGTTTATGTGAAAAGGGGATTTGTCATAAATAGGTGGAATAGAGCCTGTTTTCTTCCCAACTTGCTGCCATATTTTATATGTATGGACACTAAGGGTTTGTTGTTATGGCCAAGAGAGATTTCAGAGAGCTGGTATATGGACATACTACTGATTCCAATTGCAACTTATTTAGGTGATAATAAATAATAATAATCAATACGAAGAACAAGCCAGCACACAAGATGTCCTTTTTCTCATTTAATTTACCTCAGTCCGGGGTACAGCACAAACAAGTTTCGGCGCTAGGCCTTCATCAGTGCACTACACTGCTGATGAAGGCCTAGTGCCGAAACTTGTTTGTGCTGTACCCCGGACTGAGGTAAATTAAATGAGAAAAAGGACATCTTGTGTGCTGGCTTGTTCTTCGTATTGATTCTGTGCTTGTGCCTTGCACCGGACCTTTCTGTTTTACTTTCCGAGTGTGCTCGTTTTTCCACTTTTTTGAATAAATAATAATAATACATACGTTTTATATAGCGCTTTTCTGGGTAACTCAAAGACGCTTTACAATACATAGAAACAGTACATAATACAGTATACATGATGTTGTTTAATATGTTTCCATATGGGTGGGTGGATTTAAATTCCGTTTACTTTTCAAGTGCTAGAAAACATAAGCAATGTCTCAAACGTCTTTAACCCTCCTGTTATCATTTGCGGATGACATCTGACACTGAACCCATTTCCTCTCTACCTGCCAGTGAACTACCGGAGCTGCAGCTATGCGAGGGTGTTTCATATTGAAGGAGCCAAACGCCACTCCCTCAACTTTGATGCGGCCGAGAAGCTTTGTGATCATCTGGGCACCACGCTGGCAAGCTTAGAGCAAGTGAAGGAGGCCTTTGATCAAGAGATGCAAACTTGCAGGTGAAATCATCAGCCTTTGTGTCCAATTCACATGTTATTCCTATGGCACAAGAGTGTTAATATTATTATGTTTACTGTTAATTGTTGTGAACAGCATTTTCTTTTAAAACCAGAGAGAACAGCCTGGGACAGCTCCTCGGACAGTGAAGGGAAAATTACTTGGTAGACTTGTTTTTTTTTTTTTTTCAGCTTTACTTCTAGGAAGTTGAAACTTTTCTGGACCATAGACTCGCTTACATTTTAACTTTTTCATGTGACATTACAGCAATTGGGGTCATGTCCATTCCTAATAGATGACCGGGTGATGATCATCAATTCAAAGTAATCCTGGGGCATAATGAAATCATAGTTGAATCCTAAGTTCAACTTGAAATCCTTGTGGTCACCATCATGGCACCGGATCAAGAACTGTAAAATCAGTGTTACTTACTGTATGGTTGGAGTTCTAGTTCTAATTATTACCCTTTTTGCTGGGGACCCCCTGGAACCCCCTCAAGGACCCCTGGAGACCCCCAGGGGACCCCACTTTGAGAACCATTGATCTAGTTCAATGCAAATGCTGTTAAAATGTGGCTCCTAATCATGATATTGTTGTGTCTATTTAGGTATGGCTGGACAAGCAACCAGACCACTGTCATCCTCAGACGGACGAATCACGAAAATTGTGCAAACAACTCGCAAGGGTTCATTGAACATCAAGTTGATGCTACAGAACTCTATGATGCCTACTGTTACGATGAACAAGGTGACTACATCTACCTGCTTTATACTTGTATTATTTTGAACGTCTATAATCCGCCTCAGAAATGTAGAAGTTGCCACATCCTTCTGCATTTTGATCACTTCTGCTTCCTACTCCCGCATGTACCAGCTGAACCTCAGAAGGACTGTACGTACGCCTTCAGAAGAGACCTTACCTCAGGCTCAGATGCACCAGGTTAGTGCAGAATGTCCATTTATACTCACAGTCTTTTTTAGTTCCAGTTGTCACCATAGTGTTACTGTTAAAACACTATTGTCAATTGAAACCCAGGGATCCAACATGAGAGGTTGACTGCTGTGCCATCTGCTACTGTTCCTCTGATGAAATCTGCAGTATTTCCTCTGACATTTACGGTTGATGACAAGCTGAGCCTACAGGTCCTGAAATGGAACTGGTGACTTTTGAATCTGTGATGGATATCTTGGTAGGGAAATAACAGGTTATTGTAATGTTATCAATTAACAGGCGATAGCAATCGAATGACACACGCAGCCGATGAGCCTGTGTGTATTCTAAAGTGTCATATTGGTAGGAAATGCATGTGACATCATGGGAATACTATTAATATCGTCAACCCTACCCACTCCTCAGCTCCCAGCTATGTTATCCGAGGAAGACACAGTTAACCAGAATCTTCTGTGCGGAACGAGACTGACTGAGATGAAATTACTTTTCACTACTGCCTTTAGTGCTGATAAGGGGTCAGATTCCCCAGCCTTGGGTTACCCTTTTCCATTTGTGCGGAAACTGCGAAGCGTAGACCTATAGAGGCAATGGTAAGACTTTACAGTGGCCTTATTTCAGTGTATTAACATAAGAAGGACAATTATTATCCCACTATCATGCTGAAAAGCGTAATACATCATGGGTGACCAGGGTGAGAGATGAGACATAAAGTAAAGTGAAATAAAGTGAGCCAAGGCTGCTTTGCCCTTCTCAGAGGAGGAGGCTGCATTTGGATCACGCACTCGTCAAAAGAAAATGTCAGTCATCAACTAGCAAGCAGCCTGACATGCAGGCAGGTGTGATCATGTTAATGCTTCAAGTCATTAAAGACAGGGCTTGAATGAGTTATCAGTGGGCACCAGGCACCAGCTACTTAACACACCATGTTCTTGTCTTTGAATGCTTCTCTCTGATAGCACTGACCCACAATGTGACATATTTACCACATACTACACTCAACACAGCCTACTACTGAGAATAGTGTCAATGGAAAGTAAGCAATTCATTGACAATTGTTGCGAATGCAAAATGGATTTTTATTGTCACAACAATGCTTGTATGGTGTGATGAATTGAACGAATGTATAAATCCTGTTTGAATCTAATAGCACAAGGTGAATGGGCATAATATGCGCTAAAATAACGCCACAGCACCGTGAAGTGATATGTAAACAGATATCACAACGGTAAGCAACGGCTGATGTCATCATTATATAACGCATGTCAAGAGATAGGCGTGAGAATCCTCTTCTTCAGCCATATCCACAGAAAGGAGACACTGTCAGGTAGACGCAAACAAGTGCTATTCATCTCTCCACTCTGTCATCCAACGTGTACCTCCCCTCTGCTCTCCCATCAGCTAACTCTACATCAGACCCTGACGCAGCCGAGGGCCCTGTGGCAACGTCAGATGACCCGACGGATGTCCAGACAGAGGCCCCCGCGGCAGCCGACGGCCCCGCGGAGCCTCACACCACAAAGGCCACTCCGGAAGAGGGGTCTGACGGTGGAGCCGTGCTGAAACCCACGTTTGCCACCACGGGCGAAGCAGCCGCCACAGCGGCCGAGGCTCGCAGCGAGGTGATGGAGATGAAGCCGTCGGCCACGCCAGAAGCAAAGGAGACGGCGGCCAGCACCCAGGCCAGGCCTGAAGACGGCCGGGGGGGTGAAGGGAGTGAGGCCGGGGGGGACGGGTCCCCCACCACCACGCCCGGGGTGGTGGTGACGGAGCTGGGGGAGCCCACTGGGTCTGGGATGCTGCCAAGTACCGTCTTCGAGGCAGGCGGACCCCCTAATGAGCCCTCCAGTGAGGAGGAGATGGGGCCGAAAATCAATGATGGTAATGATGGTAAGCAATGATGGTAATAACAACAACAACAAGATGAACACCATCAAAACATGACTTACATTGTGTAGGGCAGGCTAAGTGATTACAGCTCATAAAAATGTATCCGTATGTGTGAATCCATGAGAAATTGGATAGGATGGCAGTATCGATCAAGAAGACCACTTCTAGTCTAAACGTAGCATCTGAGGTTTTTAAAAGGTCATGAAAAGGGTTTGCATTTGCTCTTTATACTGGTGCTTCTGGGTCACAAAGGGCCAGTGTGCAACCATTGCAGGTGTGTGTGTGTGTGTGTGTGTGTGTGTGTGTGTGTGTGTGTGTGTGTGTGTGTGTGTGTGTGTGTGTGTGTGTGTGTGTGTGTGTGTGTGTGTGTGTGTGTGTGTGTGTGTGTGTGTGCGTGCGCACGTGCACGTGCGTGCATGTATGTGTGCATTGTGTTGTGTTGAAAATGTACAAATAAAATGAAAAAAAAAAACTTTATTGTAACCTAACCCCGCCTATCCTCCCATCCTCTTGATTTGGTCTTCCTAAATCTTTTTAGGGTCTAAAATGATTGATTATGGCTCAAGCAACACAAGTAAACTTCACATCAATTTTAACCTCCTCTACTAAAGTTATTAGATCATGATAATAAAGCCAAACATCTGTAGCCAGTCTAACCATTGCTAAGGCTCCTTCTCCCTCTCTGTTCCCCTGACAGTTCTTAACTCAGAGGAGAGGAGAGGGCTTTATTCTGTCATATGGCTAAAATAGTCTGTAAGTTAATGTCAATAGGCACCATGCTCTTTAGCTTGACTGTAACAACCTCCTAGAAAAGCCTTTTCTGACACTTTGCTTTAGACACCATAGGAAAGGTCAAGGAATTGTACAAATCAGAGTGGCACTTTTTCTCCCCACATGTTTGCACTGTCAGCACTTGTGTGCTATGCAATATTTTCTCTTCTGTATTATGTTACGTTATGTAGCAGCCTGTATGTCCGAGACAAATTTCCCTCGGGACAAAATCAAATAATCTTGAATCTTGAATCTTGAATTGTCACGGTATAAACCAGTTGAATTTCAGACCACAGGGAAGGATTGTTAAAACACAGCAGCACACTCATTCACATGCAACAGGTTTTGGGAAGCCTCCTCAAACAACTTTAAGAACAGAGCACGCCCCCTTGTGTTAGGTTGAGTCAAACAACTTTAAGAACAGAGCACGCCCCCTTGTGTTAGGTTGAGTCAAACAACTTTAAGAACAGAGCACGCCCCCTTGTGTTAGGTTGAGTCAAACAACTTTAAGAACAGAGCACGCCCCCTTGTGTTAGGTTGAGTCAAACAACTTTAAGAACAGAGCACGCCCCCTTGTGTTAGGTTGAGTCAAACAACTTTAAGAACAGAGCACGCCCCCTTGTGTTAGGTTGAGTCAAACAACTTTAAGAACAGAGCACGCCCCCTGGTGTTAGGTTGAGCTGTGGCATAGATTTTAAAAACAGGCCTTGTTGCTGCTTGTTTCTGAACCCCTTCCTATGAAGCCGACTGCGTCATTTCCACTTCATATCTTTCTGCATTTGGAAGATTTGTTGTTGTTGTTGTTGTTGTTGTTGTTGTTTTTGGAAAAGGAAATCTTCTCTTCATGAGACGATTGCTAAAGACAGCTTCTGCTTGCATGTCATGATGACATGGAAGAATAGGGAGACAGGTGCCACACTGCCTTTGGTCTCAGTAACAGATGCAAATTCAAAGAAGATGAAAGATAGACAGACAGACAGACAGACAGACAGACAGACAGACAGACAGACAGACAGTAAAATAGAAAATAAAGTCTTCACAATACAGTCAAAGAGTGATGCATGTCATGTGGTTTTACGTTGAATCTGTGCTCGTCTTGGTGGCCTTGGGGTAGCTCTGTATTATGTGGTCAATAGTAGCCTCCTATAGTCGTTGTCAGTAATTGCCTGTATGTGAGATGTCAGCGCTGATGATTGAACTCTGTCTGCTTGTGTTCAGCTGCTACTCCAGAGCAGCCTGATGGCAAGAAGGTGACGAATGCTCCTGCAGAGCCGAGGTCTCCTCAAAAGGACAGCGACGGTGCATCAAGTAAGCAAACCTATTTCCCTCTAACAGCCTGAAGTTCATCATGAGGGCAGTGGAACCATCATGTTATATACAGTATATTGCAACTCATGAGTTTGGCCCTTTGTCGACGGTGATGCTCATTTTTGACTAACTTGCTTGGTACTTCTTTCTGCAGGCTGGTTGATCATCATTGTAGTGGTTGTGGCAGTTGTTGTTATTCTTCTTGTGTGTGCAGCCGTCGCCAAGCGAAACAGGTACTGCATTCTCATTCTATTCTGATAGTGCTGTGATGTTATTTGAACAGCAGTCTTTCCATCACCAGTAAACTGAAAATATGTGGATGTCTGTCTGTCTGTCTGTCTGTCTGTCTGTCTCTCTCTCTCTCTCTCTCTCTCTCTCTCTCTCTCTCTCTCTCTCTCTCTCTCTCTCTCTCTCGCAGCTGGTGTGGCAAGAAGCAGACCCTGATGATCACTGCGTCCAAAAATGGCGGCGAGGCGCCCAGCGAGGTGGCGGGCTCCCGCGCCCAGGAGAGGGAGCAGGAGATGGTGACCCTCATGAACAAGGAGAAGATCCAGGAGAACGGCAACACGGAGGAGTTCACCGTCATCACACTAGAGGAGTCGCCAGATAAAGAGCAGCCGGCGTGAGAGAGGAGAGGGTAGGTGGCGAGAAGGCAGAGGAGAGGGTAAAAGAGAGAGAGAGAGAGAGAGAGAGGGGGGGGGGGGAGGGAGAGAGAGAGGGGGGGGGAGGGAGAGAGAGAGAGGGGGGAGGGAGAGTGAGGGGGGGGGGAGGGAGAGAGGGAGAGAGAGAGAGAGATCAGATTGAGTGAGAGTGGATGGGTCGGGGTCGGGGTTCCAAACACCTGTGGGAGTATGTGTGTTTCAAACCAACATGTGCAGGATTTTGTTGTGTATATAGTCTTGTATGATGGATTGGTTGGGTTTGATTGGCCCTTAAGAGTGTGTGGGTGTGGCAGGGTATGCTTGAGTGTTTGATTGGCTCTTAAGAGTGTGTGGGTGTGGCAGGGTATGTGTGAATGTGTCGTAATGTCTGTTTGTATGTATGTATGTGTGTGTGTGTGTGTGTGTGTGTGTGTGTGTGTGTGTGTGTGTGTGTGTGTGTGTGTGTGTGTGTGTGTGTGTGTGTGTGTGCTTTGAAGAAGGGGCTGGATGAAGGCATGGGTTCTAAAGGGAGGGGGGTGGGCGGGGCAGGGTGCTGTGAGTCAGAGGGGTCTGAGCAGCATATCGATTGTAATTGATTTGAGTTTTGAGAATTTGTGGAACCCCGAAATGTAGGAAATCTCAGCCCAAAAGATTGAAGGAATGGGGGCAAACGTCTCAGAATCAAACAATAATAAGTTGACTGAATTTTCATGGGTTATTTTCTTCCAATTGAAAAAAGAAAAAACATTGAACAACCCAACCGCTTGGTGTTTTCCATGTTTCCCTGTGCTTCTCCTTTGTTTTGTTTCCTTACTGTTGTAACCTTGTGTATATTTCTGACATTGCCTGTGGACTGAAGTTTGGCTTTCCATTTTCAAGAAAACTCCAGATGTCACTACCTTAATTTATGCAGCTTTGATTGACGTTTTTCTTGGTCTCTGTATATAAAGTATATGTTTGGAAAATGCCTTAGCAATAGCTGTCGGTCCGGGGGTTTTTTTGGGGTGGGGGGGAGGGGGGGAGTTGGGCGGGGGAGGGGAGGGGGCTGCATTTGTATCCCCTCTGAATAAAAGAATGTGTCATATTTGAGAGTTATTTAATTAGATACAGCACGTAAACAATTGTGAATGGATCTTGCAATAATCAAGGGGGAGTGGACATTGTATGAATCATCTTGATGTATAGCGACCACGGTTGTGCAATTTAAGCACCATAATATGAAGTGAATGAACGGTTTAATGCTTTGTCCCACTGACCAGAGTAATATTGAGTTGGGAATATGAAGATATTGTTTGTCAAAACGTTGTGATGTGGGATGGGCAGAGTCATCCTGTCAGTCATTCTGTCCCCCTGATGTTATCATGAGGAGAAGTAGAATGATTATGGCAATGTATGGACACACTGATTGAAATGAAAGGGCAACCATTATTGGATCACATCCAAAGCATACAGTCATCATTTGAACACAATTAAGCTCAATCTTGACAAGAGCATGACAGCAATTTACCCTCAACTGCTGACGACAACGGGGGCCATTGTGCATTAAACACATATAAAAGGTTATTTGTAAGAAAGAGGCTGCAACCATCCCCCCAGAGGGGGCGTGTACTTGTGCAGGCCTCGTTGTGCCCATCACTCTATACATTCACACATACAACACTCCAGTGTTCCTACTGACCTTCTCATTGGTGGCATATATCATACATGTGCCATTACCCATATCCCCTGTGTGACAGCTAATTCTTCTGGGTTCTCAGTATAAAGCCGAATTACTATACAGTGATTTATGTTATTTGCCTTCGACAATTTTTCCTGCTTTTGCTCTCATATGATTCTTTTTGAGGACAAGTAGCAAATGTATTAGAGTACTGTAGGCGAGTGTAATGATGAATTAACAAACAAGAAATGTTGCTGAAAAGATTTGTAAAGTCATGAATGAAATAAATGTATATAGACGAGACGCTGGGAGATTGTGGCGTTATTTCACTGATTATATGTGAAGACAGAGCGGAAGAGGGTGAATAAAGAAGCGAGTGCTTATGGTATATTGTCGTTGCACAAAGAGAGGTGAGGTTACATGGCACCAGGGTCCTGATGCAAGAACATTTTAACACAGGCAACAAAGGGTGAGACAAGGACAGCCATTTTGGAAGATAGAAAAAGGCATTTTATCCAATATAAAATAAAATAAAAATCACAGTTTAGTCAGAATCTCTTCATTCAAAAACGCCACACATAAAGAGAATGTGGTCATTTAGCATGCCTTTACTATTCTCCACACTCAATCTGTGACGGTGCTTAAGCTCCGTCATAATGCTGTCATAGTTATAGAAAACGGGAGATATTGGATGAATAAAATAAAGAAAGTCTTGACAATAGAGGGTATGCATGTGATGTCACAGAGGCAGAAGTCACTGTGGGGTCACGCCCACTGAGTCACAGCAAGACTGAGCTTGAATGCAGTAATCAGCCTAGATAAGTGACACCTGCTGCTCAGGGAGGAATTTGACACTCATTTTGACACGCGTTCCCGATTGAGGGGGCGTGTTCCAGTGGGTGTGCATACCCTCTATTGATTGACACCAAAATTAGCAATCAGCACCATGGACAGCACTGAGTGCTCACATAATAAATTAAAATGCAGATTGTAGGACCTGGCTTAGATATGTACTGTATGCACTTAGTTAATTTAGGAGAGAATATCTCAACTGTTATAGGCTAATATGACCCCAGCAAACAAAAAACCTGAAAATGGCCGTGCTCTTTTGACACTTACAGGTTAATAGGATTCCCCCCCTTTAAAGATATCCTCATGAATTTCTACTAGTTTAATCTTCACATTAAGAGAAATATTTTTTGTATTACATTTTGTCTTCAAACTTTGTTATATGCAAATTAGGCAATATCTCTGCCTCCCGGAGGAAGGACAAGCCTGGATGGGATAAACGCAGAGACAATATTTCACCAGCCACTGTCAGCGTGTGTGTGCGTGTGTGTGTGTGCGTGTGTGGCTGGCTGCATGTGTGTGTTGAGTTGTCCTGTGACAAATAAAGACGGGTTTGTCTGCCCAATTCTCTCTCTCTCTCTCTCTCTCTCTCTCTCTCTCTCTCTCTCTCTCTCTCTCTTTCTCTCTCTCTCTCTCTCTGTCTGTTCTCATGTCAGTGTAGTTACCTGACAGGTGGATTATTGGTTCTATTCCCGATGGAGGAGACATACTACAGCAGAGATGGGAAAAATACACACTTTCTTTACTTAAGTAGTTAATTGTGTAAAAACAATTCTGGTAAAAGTACTGATTCAACTAAATTACTCAAGTAAAAGTAAAAAAGTACAGGCTCTGAAATGTACTCGTAAAAGATATTTTAAGATGCATAAAGACTATGCTTTGATTCATATTGGTCACATTGGTTCGAGCCTCTGTCAGTTTTGAATGGTAACAGCCAGAGCAGAGGAAAGAGTGATTTAAAGCCCTGAGAAAACCTATCTTCAGAAGTCTGGCCTGGTGGCACAGAGAGTTAGCTTGCGGCTTAGTATTGTTGAGGCCTCAGTCACCCTTGAGGTCATGGGTTTTACCCTCAGTCATTTTTGAATGGTGACAGCCAGAGGAAAGACAAAAGTGCCCATAGAAGAGTTGTGAGTATGAACCATGAACATCACACACATGGACTTAGACTTAGACTCTTAGATCATCTTACTAAGTTAACTAGAAGCTCAATTATATTACAGCCATTTTTGGTGATTAATTGCTCAAATTGTCCAACAACAGAGGAGAAACAGCAGCAGTGGCAGTATCTTGGTGGCACACTGTGTATGGCAGTTGTCTACTGAGGTAAGGTTTGTACGGTCAAGTCCAGGATGTCCACATATCTTTGGGTAACAAAAAGATTTGTAGTTAAATAAAAGTGGCAATAGGCATACTGTAACAACCCATTTTTGTTTGTATTACACTTCTAATTAATTGAAGATATTAAAGTTTTCAAATAAATGTTCTTCAATAAACTATACTGCAAAGGAGGGTTTTGACCCCTGGTCTACCAGAACACAGACGACTGCACTGACCATACAGACTTTTGGTCAGTAATGATGTCACTGATGATGTCATAAGGTCCATGACATCAGGGATGTCACTCGAGCAATTGTGATATCATCAGTGATGCGAAGTTGAGCAATGGACCCATTTCACGGGGGGCATTTTGTGTTGAAAAGGCAGGGTAAACACAGGTGCAAGCAAAACACTAATGAGGGTTTCCAACTTCCATGATTGGAATTTGGAAACCCTCATTAGTGTGTTGCTTGCACCTGTGTTTATCCTGCCTTTTCGGCACAAAATGGCCCCCGTGAAATGGGTCTATTGTGTGCTGCCAATAGAGCAGGCGAGGCCACACAGCAGCTGAGCTGCGGGTGAGGCCGCGCTCGGAACCCTAGTCTAAAACAATCTCAATAAGACTGCATGATTCTCAGTTTCTAAATTCAAAGCTACTGCAATCATTTGGACCTTGATTTATCTTACATTGTTTCATGTAGGCGAATGGTAAGAGAATCCATGGCCATTTTTCCACGTGTTTGCATACCATCGAGGTCCAATGTGTAAGATTCCTCCACAACAATACACAAACACAACACATACACAAAGTCACAAAGTTTTGGTACAACTGTTGCTCAAAGATTGTTGAAATACTCAGACTGCATCCATCTTTAAGTCAGTGGGCCACACCTTATAGAATAACACTGTTTATCTCTATGGGATATAGACGGTATAGAGATAAGCACTGTGCCTATATCTCTATGGGATTTAGATTGCATAGAGATGAACGGATGGTTATGATGTAACCCAGGTTTCCTGAGGGGAGACTTCTCTCCCTCATCAATTCCATTACCTAATCCAGCGCAGTTGTTGTGGATTACCACTTTAAGACACTTAATTAGCACCACCTGGGCGTGATTGTTCAGGTGTGGCTGGTTGAACTTTTCACGGTGCACTATGAAAAGTTCGACCTGTCTGGTTTAACTTTTTACAGTGGGCTATTCAGCAAAACCTCTCTCTCTCTCTTTATCACTCTCTATGTCTCTCACCCAATTTCAGCTCTCTTACCCAATTTCAGCTGTAAAGCAACATACATCTGTCAAAAAAGTATACAATGGCTCAAAATATCTTTTATAAATTATGGATGGATGACAAAAAAGCACAAGTTAAAGGAAAATAACATAAAGAATGTGATGAAAGCACCTGACTTTAGTGTAACTATAAATTAACTTAATTGAATATTTTGTGTTATTTAAAAAAAACTATGATTATCTGCACTGTCAAAAATATTATTTATTTGTTATTATTATTGTTATTACTCTAATTAGAAGTGCAATACAAACTAAAAGAAGATTGTTATGCCTATTTCCACTTTTATTCAAATACAAATAACTTTTCCTGCCTCAAAATGGATAGATGAAAGTTCAGTCTGTGCACATCCCAGGTTAGAACTCACAACCTTCCTCTCTGAAGGCAGCTGACATAGACAGTGAACCACAAAGGCACTGCCACTGATGCTGTATTTCTCTCTGTATGACTTTTGAAGTGCCTGGCTATAGGTCAAAATGATATATTTTAGCTTTTAGTCAATTTATAAATAGCTAATCTGTGGGCGCTTTCTTCTCTTTCCTCTGGCTGTCCATTCAAAACTCACTGAGACTCGAACCCACAACCTCAAAAGCCATTGATTGCTCAATACTGCTGGGCAGCAAGCTAACCCTCTGTGCCACCAGGTCAGAACTGTTAAAACTGGTTTTCTCAGTGGTTTTCATTCTTTCCTCTGGCTGTTGCCATTCAAAAGTGACTGAGGGGTGGGCTGACTGTCTGTAGGAGGCGCTCTGTCAGCCAGTGTGTTTCCAGCCATGTTAAAGAGATGGGAGATTGGTTTGCGGAACAACATTTCTCCTCCATCGGGAATTCAGGATGTGTATCATCTTTAAAATGGACTTCATTTTACTCAGGTGGTCCATGAGGAATTGCTCCATGAGACTCTATGCTGGTGTATCTTCTTGGCCCCCATCGTTGTCTGTTTCACTACTTTCAGCTTCTCTAACTCAGTTTCTTTTCTTAGAAAGAAAATATGATTGTACAAGAATGCTGTGTATCTTGTGTGTTTAAAGTTATTTGTTTTAAGTAAAAAAACAACAGCCATTTTTGGATAATTATTTACTACATTATGTAAATACATGAAGTAGAGAATATAAATGCTATACGTAGAAGATAACATTAATTGAGTGTGTGGGTGTGTGACTAAAAGTTTTCATAGCTAGATATCACAACAATTGACACATTCATAAAGCCCAAAAGAACAGACTGTAACCATACTGTATTTAGTTATGAATCAACATTTATTAGTTATCATATTTGTATATGTACACCAAAGGTACAACACTTATTGATATGTATGAACAGATTTGTATGTATACCATAGACTGAGGAAAGAAAATAATACTTTTTTTGTCTTTTTTCTCAATATTGTATCTCCCCCACATAAACTCTCTGCCTTTACATCAAAATTACAACAACAGCTTTACAAAGAGGGGAAGTCTAGAAAAGTAAGATAGGGACAGAAGGTGGTAGGGCAGGAGTGAGATGGGTTATCATCGGGTCTATTTAGGAGTTTCTTCAAAAAGACAGACACTTCGGTATAGAAAACAGGCTTGAAGTTATACTGGCTCTTCTTAGAAATACTGTGCCAATCGAGTTCCATGTCATCAATACCATTCGCTTGACATGTTTCATGTATTTGTGCGGCGCATATATTTACTGTGAATTAAAAAAATAAAGGGGGAAAAGTTGAATGAAGGCAAGTGGGATTTTGTGTGAGCCTCCTGACATGATGCAAATTCGGGGGACATGCATGTAAATGGAATTATATCGCTATCTTTAATCAGGAGCGCGGGCTAGCAATTTGAGAGCATGATAGATTTCACATTCAGATTTTGTAAGTAAGCCCTCCCTCGGACTCAAATAGCCCGCGCGTGTGCTTAGATTTGCTCAGCTTGTCCTCAGACTGTATGGTCACACTCAAAACTATGATGCTTGGACAGATTTCATGCACTCACACTCAAAGCCTCTGCTCATGCTTACATTTGCTCTGCTTGTGCTCAAACTGTGCTTGCAGTCAAACTGCTTCTGTGCGCTCTTGAAACTTCTGCCCTTGGAGTTCTTCTCTGTGCTTGGATTTTTTTTGGGGGTCCAAAAACGCTGTCAGAAATCCCCAACCAATAGAATGCCAGGTATAGTGTTGACCAATGAAATTCTCCGTGAGCCAAGTCCGAGGGCAGGGTTACTTACAAAATCTGAATGTCCTCTCAAATGGCTAGACCGCGCTCCTGATTAAAGATAGGGATATAATTCCATACATGTAGGCTAGGCGGGGTAACACAGTTAAGACAGAACCTAAAAGCGGTCAGGTGACTTGTTTGGTCTAGATATCATGCCTTGCTGCTTTAACACTTCAAATGCACCAGGTAAAGATACCTGAGGAATGTTGTTCTATATTGAAACAGGCATTGGCTACTCAGGCCTGGCATTTGGGCACATTGGATATTGGTTTGTTCTTTCAGCTGTCAATTCAGCTAATAGGCTGCGCTTGGTTCATCACATGGTAAATCTGACCTTTTCGGTTTGTCTACCCCCCCTCCCCCCCTTTCTGCAAACCCTTATATCACAGTATAACTTCCACATCACCAAAACAACTCATTATCCCGTATGGGCTCCCTTTATCGAACCAGAAACTTCCCCTTTGCTCTTTCTCTCTCTTCCTTTCTCTCAATTCAAACGCTGTTTGCTTTAGGATCACTGTAGTCTCTGGAAAATTCTGCATTGCCACTGAACAGAACAATTATATATTTATTTATGTACAATGAAAATGAATGCACACGGCTTATATCTTCATGTAACAAACATTCAAAACGCTTACATTAGATACAAAAAAGATATTTATATATTGATGTGTGACAGGTAAGTGAGACAACTAGTTAACAGCTATTAGAAAATAAAAAAACAAGCAATTTATTACACAATTCCTCTCTATACATTTTTTTAATCTAATCTAACTTTATTTAGGACATCAATGATATTTTTCTAGAGGATTACATTTAAAAAAATGTCACAGCAATGAAACTAATACTCCTACGTACCATATCAACCGCCCCCCCACCCCCCCCCCCCCCCTCCCAAAAAACAAAACAAAAGAACATCTGTTACCTACAATATATACACAAAGTGCAAGGAGGCACTTCAAATATCATGCTTTTTTAAGATAGTGGTGCAAAAAAATAATCATATATTTTTTTTATTCTCATGCGTCTAAAACCGTGAGTTTGAACATAATAGTGGTCCAACACTCAATCCCCATTGGTGACACTATATTCTGCATTGTCTCCTTACTGGAGAAGTTTTTCCTGAAGATCACAAGGTCAAAGGTCAGGCTCAAAGGGGCCTGCTGGGTGCTCTGCAGCTCACTGATTACATTTAGCAACGTAGTGACCTTCCAGGTTTAAGAGTGTCTGTATGTGCGTGTATCTATGTGTGGTAGAGAAAAAACAAAACAAGTGTGTGTGCGTGTGCTTATGCGAGTACATGCTTGTGTCGATGTGTGTGCGTGGGTGTAACTTCAGTCCATGCAGTGTGTGCAGCAGAACGAGTGCGCTCGGTGGTGTGATGTTAGACAAGCTCAAAAAGCAGCGTGGAAACTGTCTGTCCGAGGATGTGTTTCAGGACAACTAAAGGATGAGAAGTGCTGCGCTATGTGCCGGTTAAGTTCTCTAGTGTTACTTTAAGTGGCGTTTTGTCTCCATGGTCAAATCGACTGCACAGTTCGAAGTGAACATCTTCAAGGCAAGGTTGTCATTAAGCACAACGAAAAGAACAAGACAGGAGAGGAGACAATACTGATAAAGAAATAGAATCCACACCGACATAAAAAACGAAATCTCACTTGCACAGAGCGTATCTCACACACACTCGGGCTCAAAAAGACAAGCAGCCAGCTAAGTCCAGCGTTGTTTATGTGTTTGCAGTTCTTTTTAAGCCATTTGGAATATATTTTTTGTATCATCTGATGGTTGGCAAGCTTCTGGCATAATGTATGTGATTCTGGTCTGTGTAAGAAACTGTTCTGTGTGAAATGTCTTCTGACCAATATGGGCATGCAGCTGCAGCATCGAGGGTTTGTAGAAACAGTCTTGAGCTCTGGTGGTCTAGAGAAGATGTGGTTGCTTCATGTTTTTGGGGCTGGCTAAACATGGAGCTGGCAAGCCTCCCCTCAAAAGTGTTATCCGCCTCTGTGTGCAAGCCAAGGATCCATCTGACAGCCAGGAGGTGCACTCCTTTTCCTTCCAGTTCTTTGAATATTTTCTGCCGGTTAAATCTGTTCCTTGCTCTGTCCCTGTTTAATAATAACTGTGTGTCTGTGCTTTCGGGATAATTCAACCACTGGAATGTCATGTTTAAGATTTGTGTGCTTATTACAACCGACCCTAATAAAACACTTGATGAATGTCTTGGGAAAACTCCATCTCACATCGTATTGGCACATTATAAAATTGGTGTCTTTCAAAAAAGGCGTTTTGCAACAAACAGTCAGTGTGTTCAAAGTGAAAGCTTTCAAAGGTTGTGCGGCACAGAGATAACTGTCAGCAAACCGTTTGAGGAAGTAGATCGCTCTCATGAGCAAGTAAACATTTCAGGTTTCGGACAAATATTGTTTTCCCTGCAAATGAATTAACATAGAAGCCTGAGTATCTCCTGTTTCTCTTACAGTGGGCTCCTCAAATTAATTCTTACTTGGAGGGAGGATCAGTGTCAATGGGGGGGACAATGATGTGCATGACTTATATGTCACTGATTTAAAATTAAGCACATTGGCATCTCAGCCTTATTTGTGCTATTTGTCCGCTTTATTTGTGCTATTTTTCAGCTTGTGCTATATTTCATTCAGAACATTAAAAGCCTGTCAAAATTTCACATTAATTTAATTCTTTTTAATTTAATTGGCATCACAATTTTTATTTTATTTTTTGAAAAGGGAAACAAATACGTTTATAATGTCAATATTCAAATGGATTTGGTAATGCTTAATTTTTCATATTTAGGGCAGTGATTTTCTTAGCTTTAGGTTTGAGGCTTTCTGCTCATCAAAAGAGTCATGATATCACTTCCTGGGGCATGGTGTAGGAAAAAACCGTTGAGACGCCATCGGTGACGTCATGGAGGCAGTTCAAAGGCCTCTGGGAGATGATTGATTTCCTGCCTGTTTGGTCCCTATAAGTGACTTGGTCATGTTTTTTTTTATCACCAGCTCTCTCTCTCTCTCACACACACACACTCACACAACCACACACACATACAGTCATACACAATATCTCAGTCAACAGGCGACATAAAGGAAAAACGTCCCTTTTCCTTACAGTAGACAAAAAAGAAAAAAAGGATAAGCAAGGGCTCCATAGTATGATTTGTGCTTTAGAATTCCATAGTACCTGTGATGGTGGAGTATCAGGCTCAGGGTATTCCTATTCGTTACTGCTCTGTCTCTCTGCCTCCTACCCTTTCATCAGTTTGTTGGACCTCAGGGATGGTGGGCAATAATGGGCAGCAAATCCAGCCAAACGCACTTCAAAGGCTCTGCCCGTTAAGAATCAAAGGTTATCATCTGAGATCAGAAGAGACTGAGTTGAAGCGCGGTGTCCTATACTGCGCACATTGTGATGGCACTGACAGGCGTGTAATGTAAGAAAGTTACAAGTACAAACACTCTGTCACGACCGATGCTGCTCCCACTCATCCTCTGGCTGATGAATTGCCTGTATGAATCTCATAAGTTGGTTGGCGTTGTGACAGCCACATACTAATCTTCACTCATCTTTTAAATGCAGGAGGAGGATGTAGACTGTATATTACTAGGAATAGCTTAGTTACTCTTTCTGTTTTCTTTTCCTTCCCTCCCCAAGCCTTGAAGTATGTTGTGCAAGCGTTTGCTATAGCATGCAATAGTGCTCTAACAGGTAAGATATACCTTTGTTATCATTTCACGGTTAAGTGAATTAGTATTTACTTATCAGTCAGATAGACGGTTAGAAAAAACTTTAAAGGGACTAATTAAAAACAAAAACAAAAAAAACAACTAAACTACATAAAAAAAACAATTAGTAGTTCTGTTCATGTGATTTTTTTTTTTTTCGTTCACTCTTTTTTTTTCACCAGGTGGGAAAGCTTGTGGAGCCCAGGAGCAGGGGATCTCTGTGCTGCCATTATTCATGTTTCCATGGTTCCTCCTCAACAAGCAGGCACTCCGCAGCAGAGCCGTTAGTGGCCGAGGTTACCTGCAAGCAGTTAGCAGGGACATCTAAACAATGGAGCCAAGGCACAGACAAAACAGTACGCTTCAATAGCTTTCTTCACTTGACACTTTGGAGCAAAGGAACCTAAATAAAACGGCATGCTTTGATTCAGTATCCGGCGCTCCCATTTACAACACACTATACAAGAGATAGTTTCAGCCAAGCAATCCGATTGGTCAAAAAAGCATTCCAATCCCAATCATGCCTATAATTCCAATAAAGCATGGCTGACCGTGCTTTATTGGTTGCTATGGCAACTCACTTCCTGTTGTAACAAGGAAGCAAGTTTTCTCCTGTTTTTGTATCTCTTTTTCACCCCAGACAATAAACATTATGTTGATAAGCATTTTATGAAAGCCATAATACCCTCGAGGACGTTCTCTACTGTGAGTTGGGGTAGTTTAGTAATTAGAATACGCCCTCTGGGGTATCATTGCTATATTGCAACTTGGACAAATTGTGGAAGAATTCTGGGACTCCAGGATGGCCAATGATGCTGATCATGCTTATGGCAGTCCTAAGAATGGAGCAGACTTTCTTTTACTGACCTGCGAACAACAGACCACACATTTATGATGACCACAAACTTAACAGGCAATGAAACAAACATAAATAATGAATGCAAAATAGATGAAATAGAAAAAAGGTACAAGCACTACAAAATGAATGCTTTGTTATGTTCTAGTTTGTACAAAAGCTATTTGGCAAGGCAGTCTACAATGGTTAGCATCTTTGAAAAAAAAACATGTTAGAAACATTGCTCATGTTATTTACAGCTATGCACATTCAACAGAAAAAACATAGAGGAGATGGATACTGGAAATAGCAAGCCTTTGTGCCACATTTATCTGCAAATGACCATTAATAGATATGTGAGCATATCGCTTTTTGCTATGGACAGATCGGTAGTGTGACAGGTTGCCAGCGTTGCTAGGCAACACCTATAATAAATTCATCCTTTAATAAATGAATAGGCTCATCAGTAGACCTTTTCAGCCAGGGTGTGCGTCAGAGAACAAGCACTCTGAACCCCCAACTCCCATATCGTATTCTGAAAGCCAGGAATACATTCAAAAGATGGGATTCAAAGTGCATAAATAATGTTTTACATTACGGAAGCTAGCTTTCAATTTCACAACATAGTTCTCACTCAGGATGGGCAGAAATAGCAGATGGTGCAAAACCGTCTGACTGGGAATGACTCAGTGACAGCATGGCGGTTGGCGTAGGTAATATATGCAGTGCTAATTAGGCACGATAGCACTTTCTCTCTCTCTGCAATTTAATCCCTACAGCAATGGCTGACCTTTCAAAGACAAAATCTGTTAAACGAATTAAAATCAATTCAATTTTCAGACGGTGGAATGGACAGAGAGAAATGCACTGGAATTTTTTCATAATAAACAAATGATCATTTGACCACAAATTGATAAATTAAATAATCAAAAGAATAATCAAAATCATCAAGGGCAATTGTCTGCAGCATCTGATGCAGATCAGGGGAAACATTATCCAATGCAACTGATAAGCAGTTTGTGAAAAGAGATGGAAAATTTGGATAGATGGAGGGTTGCCTAATAATTTCCTAGGAAGCAAGTCAGGATTAGATGGCTCTCCCTTTGTGTCACCTGCTAAAGGTTACAGAGATCACATTAGGTTGAATAGAATGCCCTAGTGAGGCAGAAAGTTCAAACTCAATCATCGCTAATTTGCATACATTAATAAAAAAAATAAAAAAAATAAAGTTATATCTATGTTGTAAGATAGAAATTGTTAGCCACTTCGCATTGCCTTTTTACTTTCAGAAAATTGGGGGTATTTTCCAACACAAAAGCTGCTATTCCAGAGTTAAATATACACATGCATTTGTTCTTTTGGTTCAGGTTTGTTGTAATAACTATACACACATTAAAGATGCAAGAAATAAAAGAAACAGAATAAAGCAAAGGTGCAGGATGAGCATGCGACACAAAGGTGGGTTATATACAAGTCTCTTTGTCTGTAAGCATTAATTGTACCTTGCATTCATCTACTACGACTGAATTGTTAGCGGTAGTGCTAGCAGAAGCGGTAGTGGTAGCGGTAGCGGTTAAGACGCACTGGTTGGAATTGTTTTCGTGGTGGTTCTTCATGTCGTCGTAGTAAGACGGGGTCTTCGTCATCATTTCGATGTCGTCGGATTTAGCCTGCTGCGCGTCCAGCTCATCCAGCTCTGCCTTGGACAAGTGGTACACGATGCCTGCGCCGTACGAGTCACCCACCACGTTCACCGAGGTCCTGAACCGGTCCCTGTTCAGAGGAAACATTTGGATAGAGGGAGATCAAAACACTTGGGAGAGAGGGAGATCATTTGGCATACTTTATGCTAGTGATTGTCACCTATGTCCTATCAAGGACCCCTAATTCAGCACAAGTTGGACCCACCACCCCCCCCATCTTATACGATTTTGTCTCTTGAACCGAAGTCTGAGAATCGTTGGATACTGTACGATTTTGTCCAGGATTCCATGACTTTCCATATTGTACTTTGGAACATCATCAAAACATTAAAAAAAATTCATTCTTCTACGTTCTGGAATTCTTATTGTGTTGTGTTCTAAATGAAATAATGGTGAAGTTTAACAATTCATCAATCTGCTGGTGACCCCTGTAACCCCCTCAAGGACCCCTGGTGAGAACCACTGACTTATGCAATGAAGAACATTTGCTATGTTATGAAGGAGAAATACCAAAACGGACGAGTACGATTAAAGGTTAGAGAGGAATCATTTCATAACGTTTGTAGTATTTGAGTACGGGTATTTGTCCTCAAACTCACAGCAACCAGTCGACAGCAACCAGCAGGCTGATGTCTTGGGTCGGCAGGCCCACAGCAGTCAGGATCAGAAGCATCGTCACCAGGCCAGCACTGGGAATACTGGCCGCTCCCACACTGGCCAGGGTGGCTGTCAGACTGGACACACACACACACACACACGGAGCAGCACTCAGTCACATTCTCCACACCCTTCCCGTAAATCATATTCAAATCACTACAGAAGAGGCTATTCATTCTACGTGGTGCTTTTGCAAAGAGCACCAGCTGAAGAGCGAGTCAGAGAGGGTCCTTCATTACATATGAAGTGAGCTTTTAGAAGCCAGTAAAGTGGGGGAGAATGCAGAAAACGACTGTAGGTGTTTAATTGGAGGTGCATGGATAGATAGGCCATGGAAATGTCAAAGACAAAGGTCATGGCTCCTAGACTAACTCTATTAACAGAAGAGCATCATGGGACTGGTGGTACAGTACTCTAGCAGAAACGGACTGTGAGTGGTCTGACATATTCTGTAAGGATGCAAAGAATAATGTCAAAGCATTGCATGTCTGAATACAGGAGATGTGGGGGCTTGATATTTTTGGTATGACTGCAGCACATAGCAGGTTGCTCCAAAATCTAGAGCTAATCTTAGTCCTTTCCAGCTAAGCTTCTTCCTCTGAACGCGTTCCCAGTTTGCTCTCGCTGCTCAGCTTGAGACACCGCCTTGGCACATGTTGTTGCTTCCTCCTGGCGATTTATCTGCTCCACTATTAATGTCTTCCTCTTTAAAGTAGCTGCTTTGTTTGGTGCCAAATGTCTCCACTTTGCAGCGGCACTTGCTGATTTAGGCAGCCATTTAAAAGCCACTTGCAGGAGTAGGCACTACACTTCTTAGCAATGTGTCTCTAGAATGGCCGCCTGACTTTTCTGCATCTGAATTCCTCTTGTTAGGCTAGAAGAACCCAGTATCCGTACAGGGCTAATACTGCTAAGACAGTGTGGAGCTCCTAGCAATTGACAAGCCATTGATATAAGTATTTCATATATAGGCCTAATCAATGGTCACACATCAGCCCAAACGGTAGATAACACAAGTTGAGCTTGCCTGGTAACATTAACCTCTTTGTGCACTCGAAACCTCTTATCACATCTTGCCTTAATTAACAATTAAAATAATTCTTGTTACGCCGCCCGTTACATGACTTCGATTTTTCTATGTCAGCCATCTTGCTCAGCTGTTGACAAGCTTCTCCAATATTGCTGACGTTGCCCCTTCGCTAGTGTGAAATCTTTTGTCTGGCAGTTTTCTCTAACAATAGATATGCTCAATTACGTCCACCCTAGCCCCAGTATTCAATGGCAAACAGCCTTTTCGGCACTTAGTGTGTGAGAAACTATGCCACTGGTGAATCGATACCAAACTTGCGAGAACATCCATAACAATAGCGACTGTTGCAGTTTGTGTAATTAAAGGCAAATACCACAGGGGGGAAGGATTGGGACAATTCTTCAGTTTAACATGTTCCTACAGAGATAAACCACCAAGTATGTCTTCTGACCTGACAGTGATGATCTGACCAGGGTCCAGATAAATGCCGTTCATCTGGGCGATGAAGATGGCAGCGACAGCCTCGTACAGAGCAGTTCCATCCATGTTGATGGTGGCACCGACTGGTAGCACGAAACGAGTGATTCTTTTGTCAATGCCCAAGTTCTCCTCCAGACAACGGAAGGTGACAGGCAGTGTTCCAGCACTGACGGGACAAAGAGAGTGCAGACACACATTAGCTCGGTACACGTGATTTGCCCTATTAAATCAAGTAGACATTTTGGTTGCAAGAAAAAAAGAATATTGATAATGACTGACATAATTTGACTTCAGGACAACCCTCACTGCATATAAACTCAAAATCAAACAGTTTTACTGTATTATTTTACAGAATTTCGACATTAAAGTCCCACTTTTGACCTTGAAATGGCTTCATATTTTTATTTTTTATTATTATTATTTTTCTGAGGTGCCGTAAAAACACATTGCTCCCCAAGTTCTGACAATGATGTATTCAGGACAACCCTGACTACACATGAACCCAAAATCAAGCATTTTATAGTATAATTTTAGAGAATTTTAGAGAAGTCCCACATTTTTACAGTGAAATGACTTGAGTCTGAATTTTGGGGTGCTTTAAAAACACATTGCTCTATAGGCTCAGTCTTTACGTGGCCCGATCATGCTTCCTGTCATGCTTAGTCATCCCAGGAGCCAGGAAAAAGCCAGCATCCTAACTCATGCTGACCTGGAGGCTGTCCCCAGGGCAGTGATCCAGGCCTGGAAGATCCCCAAGAAGAAGGTGAAGGGGTTTTTCCTGACGATGACGAAGTAGATACTGGGCAGGAAGATCGCTCCGTGGATGATAAGGCCGATAATCACAGTAACCATGTACATGCCCAGCTGCCTGGCCACCACCTCCAGGTCCTTGATGGAGATGATCTTACCACAGATCAGACAGGCAATACCGAAGGGAGAGTACCTGGCAAGAAGACAACACTTTTGTTACTCTCTATTTTGCTCGAAACACATTTCACTAATGAAGACAAAGCTTTTGCCACTAACATTAATAATATATAATAATATAATAATAATATAATTTGCACTTGCACCGCACTTGTCAATGCGGTCAGTGTATTGGAGACTCTTTACATCATTTTAATCTTTTCTAATGTAATGACTTGGCGTTACCAAATACATTAAGCAGTTATTTCGTTTAAATTCATAATACAATGATACAATGTTTAATTGTGTTTCAGACAAAGTACGGTAGATTGTGTTGTTAGTGTATATCATTGCAATTAAAAGCAGGGGGACATATTTATAGTTTCCCAGTTATACAGAGAGATCTCCGTAAGTGTTACTGACCACATAATCATGATGACAATTTTCATCACAATCTCATTGAGGATGCTGAAGAATTCAATCATGAGTCTGGCCCTCTCTCCCATCTTGCCCATGCAGACGCCAAAGGCAATAAAGAAACCAATCAGACCTGCAGCGGAAAATCAGAGATACCATCAAAACTTTGAATGCAAATGTGGACAACTAAGATAATTGTATGAGCTATGTGATAACGAGATGAAAACAGTCAAGGAGATAACATTAGATTGGTCCAGCTGTACATCACTTTCAAACTCTATAACATTTCACCAATGAAATTACTGCTTTGATTTTCTAATTAGACATGTGACATACCCAGGACATTCATGCCACTTTTGAACTGCAGGGTCTTCTTGATGATAAACTGAGGCTCCTTGGTCACGTTAGCCACCAAGCCCTCCATGATGGTGGTGGCGTTGGCCTCCTCTGCAACAACCACCTCCACCTTCTTTGTGACGGTCTGGATCTGAGGTGTAAGAGGAAAAGATATCGCTGTTCAACTGGATGATTGATATTCGCTCAAATATGATATTTCCTATGCAATGATGCCACGTTTGCCGAATTGCTTCTTTCAGAATCTATTTCAACCCAACTGACAGAGTAGGCACTACATTTTCTGTGTGCATTTGAATTCCTCTGTTATGTAGAGGCTGTATTGCTACTCCTATCCATTTGCTGACATGCAAGTTTATCATTCTCTCCAACTTGATATTGGACTAAATATGATATTCCATGATATGCCACCAACTATGTCAACAATAACAGTGAGGGTTTATCATTTGATTTGAGTGTTATTTTGGAGAACTAGATTCTTTCTGTAATTAATTATCATGGTGGACTAACTGAAAAGAATGGTTTGCACATCATGAATGAAATTTAATTCCTGAAACATCTGTACAATAAATGACGGTTCATTGTGTGCACAGCAGTCTTTCCTGCTCTTTGATTACTTCTGAGCATTTAGCACCAGCTGAAGATCTACGCTTGGCAATGAGTCGGGTGGTGTTGTCCCTGTTTCTCATCACGTGGTCCACTGTGATCCACTGTGTGTTGTCCCTGTTTCTCATAATGTGATCCAGTGTGATCCAATACCTGTTCGAAGCAAGCCTGCACCAGGTTCTCTGGGAACAGGTTCCTGATAAGATCGAAGAAGGCGTCCAAGCTGGACACGTCATCATTCTTCTCGCCCTCCCCCATTTGCTCCTTCAGTTTGGGGTTGCCAGGGTGGATGACTAACACCAGGATGACTCCCAGGATAGCAGCAATGATAGTGGTGGTCATGTAGTAGACCATAGCTCTGGTGCCCAGGCGACCACTAGATTTGGCATCCAAACCGGCCAGACCTGCAGCCAAAACAAGCAGGATTGTGTTTGCCTGGTAATTACCTGATCTCATTGGATGGAAATGTTGACTTAATAGTCTGGGTCATGGAGGCTGAATGCAAAGAGCCATTAGAGGGCTGCTGTTTGATCATGTGCATCGTGTGTGGGAGAAATGAGGAATTGAATGAATGATGTTGTCACATGTGGTTCTGACATCAGGATTCATTCATACTAGAGCTTTCTCCTAATCTTTTTGTTTACTTAATTTTAGCACTATGCCAGCACAGGCAAGGGTAGGATTAAAGGTTAAATAATAATCATCATTATCATCATCATCATCATCTTCATCATCATCATCATCATTTTCTTCAGCCCCCTACCGTGGTATGGGGGTTGATGGGTTTTCTTTGTTGCATATCGGTATTGTGGTGGCTGGTCAAGATGCAAAGAAAGGTATAATTGTGTAGAATTCACTATTCCCTCTTAAAGCATCAACTGGACCAGAATAAGTTTGCAGCAAATGTCTATGGGTCCTACATGCACTAGTCGACTAGACCTACTATCACTTGTGTGAAGATGCAGTATAATGTTGGTAACATGTACTGTATGCCAAATATGCGGTTGAAATGTGTCCTCTCAGCATCAGAAAACCAGTCAAATCCTTAATATACTTGTACAGCAATAGTGCGTTATGTGTATTTGTGATTAATGATTACTTGGTCAGATAATTGTACCTGTGATTAAACTGGAGATGATGAGTGGCAGGATCAGCATCTTCAGCATCCTCATCAGGATGTCTCCGGGGAAAGCGATCACCATGACGATGTCCGGGTGGATGGGGGAGGCGACGCGAAGCAGACATCCTGACACAGCTCCCAGGATCACACCTACACAGATGGAGAGAGAGACAGTGAGAGAAAGAAAGCCAGACTGTGTCAAATTTGATCATCTGGAAAACAGTGGAGACACTGGAATGAATTCAGATTTAGAGATGGCAGTGACAAGGAAGGGGGGTGATGGGAGATGTAACATTTGAATCAAATGTTTATGTTAATGTTTATGCTATTTTTAGCGGTTTAAAACAAAGTTATGAATTCTGTTGCGGAAAAAAAAAGAAAAAAAAAAGTCCAGCCTCTGTGGGACTGTCCACCCTGTCTCTCCCCACATGAACTACAGTATGCGCTGTTTTGAGGGAGCAGGACCTCTAAGATGATCTGTTTGGTGCAGTATAGTTTTCTGGACATTTTTCCATATGGAGCCATATGAGACCCTTAAAACATTGCAAATTGGAGAAAATAAAGCAGTTCTTCATTCTGTGCGATTGTGGAAATCCAATTTAGTTGGTTTTTCACATCAAAATTCAACCATGCTGTCTTCATTCATAACAAAATCTGCAGTGTGCTTACGTCAGTTAGAACTATAACATTTCGACAGCTGTCAATCAATCTCCAACTCATTCCCCGTCAACTGTGCGGTGCAGTGCTGACACGGAGCTAGGGGGGAGGGGGAGGGGGAGGGGGAAGGCACAAACATGTACGGCCTCCTCTCCCTCGTCTCCACCTCCACCTAGCTCGAGGGGTATGCCTGCCTGAATGGAGGCTAACGTTAACGAGGCTAGCATACTACTCATCGCTGTCAGACGCTGAGTCCATTTTTGTTTTTGTTTTCTTCTGATGCATTTTTCAACAGTCCAATCAAACTCCCCAAACGTTATGTCCCGCCTCTCTAGCGGCCTGTTGTCCAATCAAATTCCTCCCAGTCTCTGGCCCCGCCTACAATCAACGTTTCACTCAGAAATACATCACGATAAGGAAGTTAAATACGGTACTCTGGAATGCCATTTCAGCTCGACTTTAAGAGCTGACCCTTGCCCCTTATGAGTTCAGTTGTTTGGCGCCGTGTAAGAGGTTGCCTTTTTGCAAGCTTAGGGAGGACAGTGTGTGGGGGAGATAAAACTGAAACCTAGAGAGAGAGGAGCTCACGGAGGATTAAGATCAGATCTGTTTGAAGCGTTAGGCAGGAGGCAGCATGTCAGTTGGCTCTGTGCAGCATCTGGACTCCCTGCTGCACACCCAGCAGCTTTTAGAACCGTTTTTTCAATTTGTGGAAGGGCAAAAAAAGAAGAGTAATTTCTGTCTTGTGGGATCCAATAAAAGGAGGTAGGGCTGGGCGATATGGTTGATATATATATGCAACAGTGCATACATGTAGTATGTATGCACTGTTGATCTCTGGCGCCCCCTAGCCAGTGACGCCTAGGAATAGACTAGGTGACAACCAAGAATAGTTTGGTGACTACTGGAAAGTCAGTTGACGGGCCGGAAAGAGACGGCACCCGGTACAGGTTGGGTTAGCAACCCAGTCTGGTTCTTTCGTGAGGAAGAAATCCAAAAACGCCACGGTGAGTCTACTGAAAAACTGTGCAAGCACCAACGTAATCCAGGATGGATGGGCGTTATGGATTTTTGCTAGTGGATCAGGGAAATCCTCTCAACCATTCATCCCCCAGAAGTGTGAATTGCTCGTCGCAGAACTATGACGTGCAGCGCGCAGGCCTGTGTCTCTAGGCGTCCCCCCCTGCCGCCGGGAGGATGCAGACCTGGTGAGACGAAGGAGAAGCCCGGCCGGAAGAACCGCAGTGCCCTCGACTCTCCATGCACTGATGTTCCGGCGGAGTAATTCCACAGCAGCGGATTGGGGTTTCTTGGACCCGTCCGCTAGAAACATTGCAGAGGAAGATTAAGTGGTCAGATCCGTGAGTGGCTGCTGCTGGGATACAAGCCAAGGCGTAATTAGCCTCGGCTGGGTCACCTGGGCGAGTGTGTATGACGTTGTGAGACCCCAAACACCCAACGACCCCAGGTTACATCACTGATGATGTATCCCAGTTGCATTTAGAAGATGTAGTGTGTAATATGTCGGGTTAGGGCATATTGCACAGTCAAGCCTGTCCTCCCCCTTGCCAGGTGCATCTATCAGATGTATGTATGCACTATATACATACAGTTCATGTATGCAAAATCACATTAAAGATTCCCTCCCGGCAAGACGATAAGTGGTCATATTGAATCAGGTTATCACCCAGGTGTACAGCTGAGTGACCCTAACCTCAGACCTACATTCAGGGGTGTAGTGGTAATTACAGAGGTGGGTCAATTCTCCAAGGTGAGTCGTTGGACTAAATATTGTTTCCCCTCATTGATTGATACAGTTGATCTGAAAATAGGCGAGTCAACTCGTTGACTACAGTATGCCCCTGCTCACACTGGATCATCTCCGCTTCCCTACATATTGTCGACTAGTTGCTAGCCCTACCTGACCTCTGGCATCCATGCAGTCTCCAACAGTCTCAACTGAATACAGCGACATTGCAAAAGCTCAGTCCCTTCCTAACAAAGTCCCCTGTTGACCCCCTGTTGTTTGTCTCTCCCAACGGCCACTTCTTTTCCTGCCACACACTGTTTCTGCCCCAACAGCACAGATGACCTCTGTGTGCTCCAACCCCCCCCGCAGCCCTGCTTCTGTGTCTGTCCCACTCAGCCCAGACAAGGCAAGGCCCGGGCCCAGAGCTCCAGCCGCCCCGCTGAGGGCTGCACTTCCTCTGCCACCACACCACTGCCAAAGATCACAGAGCCCCGAGAGGCCGCTTCATAACACACTCTGTAATCAAGTCCCCTCTAGCTTCTGTACGTTAGTGAGCTGTCTGTCCTCTGTGCCTCCATCTACCCGCTAGTCTTAGCAGCATCCTGTGGCTTTTGCAGACCCAATGGTCTTTGGATGGCACTGGATTTCCTGCGCCTTCGCTTCGGCCCCTCTCGTAAAACCCCTCATTCAGGCCCATATCTGCCGGCTGACAGATGATCGGTGATCAGGCTGGCTCCTTTGCTTTGGGACAGCCAAGGGATGTGAGATGTACACACATTACAACACGCCCACACATTCATATGAGCGTGTCCACAGACACACACACACACACACACACACACACACACACACACCTAAACGCAGACAAAGAAATACACACATTTTCACGCATGTGATTTCACATGAAATGCTCATGCATGTGAATAAATCGGTAACAAAGGGAAGCTGGCAGATAACACGTAGCCATCAACACACACAGACATTGTGTAACGGTTAAAAACCTAAACCCAGGCGACTTCAAACAAATGTGCGGCGACTGGGAAATGACATCACTGCTTTAGTGCCCTTTCTTTCGTCTTTTCATTAAAATGCCCCCTGTGGTGCAGTGAGTGAATGACCCCCGTAACGGCTACATCTTCTTCATGCACCATCACACACTATTTGGGTGGCCAGTGCTGCCAGCAGTAGGCCTATTTGTGAGAGCAACAGGTGGCACAGTACTGGGGAAGGTCAGGACACCCAGTCATCTTACTTTCTGCTACTTCTCTCCAAAGTATCAGCAAGTGGAATAATTGAACTCTGAATTAACTAAGGCGGGGCAATCAGTGATAGACACTTCATCAATACAACACAATATTCAATATTTTCACTCACCCATTTTCGTTCTAAACTATCGTTTTAAAAGGAAAGCGAGCATTTCAGCGGTGTTTCGGGAATAATCTCCGTCCATACTAAGACGCCTGAAAACGCATATCACATGACCATTCACGTACACTGGGCATGTGCGTGCCGGTGTAAACAGGAAGCAGATTGTCCCACCACCCGGTCGGTTGCTAAGCTAAATGGCTAAAACTCAGTCCGAGCTGTCTTAAGTCAGTCTTTTCCTCGTCTTTCTCGTTTATCTTTATGGATTACTAGAAATTGCGCGCTCCTTTCTAGCGCCCCTCGCTGGCACACCCGCTGAACTGGCAGCGCTCATTTGTACCGGGCCTCGTTTCGCGGGCTCGCAGACACGCTCGCCAATTGTGGGTCACCGCCTCGCCGCAGCATCGGCCGGCCAATTATATTCGTAAGATATTGATGCCGAATTGTCTAACGTTACATGATGACTTTTATCTTGTGTTTCTAGAGTTATGTGTTTTTACGGACATGTAAGGGATTGTTAATACATCATCATTCTTAAAGGGAGTTTGTCGCGGACAACGCAGGGAGCTTCAGTTTAATTCAGACTGCTAATATGTAGCTATAAGGTTTTGTCACCACTACAGAAACACTGGTAACTGCTAAGGATGGGAAGGTTGACATTGACTGCTGTTAGTTATTGGTTTGAATAATGGTTTAATAATGTGTGTTTGTAATTGTACTGTATTGCAGTTAATTCAACCTTTTTTCTCGTGGTCTTTATTCAAAACTAGCAATCTCGCGCGATACGCGAGCTCGAGACTCCGGAGACGATGCACCATGGGTGCAACATGTTGTGGGATGTATGACATCACTGAGGATGTCACTGATGATCTCACAATTTGCATCACAAATCACTGATGATGTCCCTTTGTAGCGCGCTCGATTTCTAGGGTGCAGACTGGAGACGATGCCTCTTCTTCTTCTAATGGCTTTCCGGCAGACTGGATGCCCTGCGGCACATTGCTGCCTCTCATAGAATATTACACAAATTCCAGATTCGGGGGTCCGCCCCCTCCTCAATTTTCCTCCCTCCGGCCACCTCGCTCTCCTATCCTCCGTGTTCCCAGACCAGCCAGCACGCTGACCTCCCTCGCTGCTCGACCCTGGAGACGATATGTTGTGGGATTTATGACATCACTGATGATGTCACGATTTCCCTGATGTCACTGATGATGTCACTATTTGCTAGCAAAATCGTGACTAACAATTTGATTTATGAGTCATTAAAAATTATCAATAGCCTAATTATCCATATCGACTGACATGGAATATTTCATCTCAATAGTTTTTTTTGCCCAGCCCTAGAGTTAACCGTTTTTAAATAGGAAATAAATTGATAAAAAAGAAAGACAGAAAGAAAAAGATTGAAAGAAGGAAAGTGGTGTATCAGAAGTCAGTACTGACCCAGCACGGTGAGCGTGAGCAGCAGGTTCTTGAACAGCTTGGAGCAGAGCAGGGCACACTTGTTCTGAGGCCGGGCCTCGATGGGCTCCAGGTGACTCTCGTGCATCCTCACCTCCACTTGCTTAGGCATACTGTTGGCACTGTGCCAGAGAGAGAGAGCAGAGAGGAAACAAGGCGTTAATCACAACATGTCAAATGAATAAAACATGCACACTCTTGGCCATAAAGCAATATTCATCATCATACATCACGTGCTCACGTTGTGTCTCCATGCTAACGAGTGGGAGAAAAAGGCGATGCATTTATGTCGACTCCACTGCAAAACACATCACCATAATATGCAAATGAGATCCGGGTGTGCCTTCATGAGGCATCTGAGAAGCGATTAGCGTGATGTACTGTATGTTAGAAAACACAGAACATCATGATGTACTGTATGTTAGAAAACACAGAACATCATGATGTACTGTATGTTAGAAAACACAGAACATCATAAAAGTGTTCAGCGTCAAAGTGGGTTGCCAAGCACAATGTCACGCCAACGCTGGCCATGGTTACTATAGCATCCAACAGATGGAAGACGACTGTTCGTTGCCTGAGAGCTGCTGCTTGTAAAATAGAACTCCCTTAAGAGCGATGCTCGAGGCATACAGCATCTCAAATCACTTTACTAAGAGCCGATTCTCCACTGTATTTCCCTTCAGTTATTTTGAGAGATATAATAGCGTATGTTTAAAAACATGTCAAACTGATGAATAAAAAGTTCATTTTGCATTTAAAATGTTTACATTATGTAATATAAATGACAAAATCGGAAGAACCAGACGGACAAACCTGTCTTTACACCCGTTGCAACACATGCATGGGGCCACACACACGCACGCACGCACGCACGCACGCACGCACGCACACACACACACACACACACACACACACACACACACACACACACACACACACACACACACACACACACACACACACACACACACACACACACACACACACACACACACACACACACACACACACACACAAGCCGACGGTGGCCGGTGAATTACAGTCTCTGCTCGTTTTTGATCTAGACATGGCATGCCCTTCCTCCGGGGGGCAGCCAGGAGCAGTGGGCAGCTTTTCGGTACAGCGCCCAGGGATCAACTTTTGTCGTAGTCGTCACTGGTCAGATGACGAACTTCTGCATGTTTTTAGTAGGGGTCCATACCAATGTTATATGGAGGAGCCCTAGGGGAGCACGGGGAGCACATGTAAACTCCACACAGAAAGGCCCTTTTACAAGATAGCCCACCTGGGCAGTTAGGCACTGAAGACATGGGGGGACATGCCCACAGCGTCCCAGGCGAACCCAGGACCTTCTAGCAACAGCGCTACCACTGCTCCAGCATGCCCCAATAAGAAAGCATAAAGAATTAAGGATTAAATTACATAATACATCATCACCCAGTTATGAACAGTGCAGTACACACTGTACAAACAATTCGAAATACTCAACCTGCTTTCAAGCCCACCGAAATTAAGCATGCATTTAAATTTCAATCTATGTTGCATGAGCAGCACAAATCATCTCTGCAAACACGGGATATATATATATATATATATATATATATATATATATATATATATATATATATATATATATATATATATGCTCAAACTGTAAACAGACAGACACAGACATCCCCTGAGAGTCTCTGGAGACAGCCTTAAGATACAGACGAGAAGAGGAACAGATGGAGAGAGAAGGCAGGGAGGTAAGACGATGCAAGAGAAGCCACTTCATAGTTTGGGGAGTTACAGCCAACTTGAGTTTACTGTCAGTCTGGATTGATGTGCCGTCATGCCATTTCCTCTATGCGTGTCTCTCTCTCTTCTGTCACCACAGTGTGACAGAGAATTCAAACCTCACTGTGGTGCGAGGGAGATGAGTCAAGCGGCCTAATTAATTGAATGAAAAGTGATTTGCCATCGCAGGCTGTGTGCAGACTAGTTTCCTCTGGTTCTGCTGAGGTGTGAATGGGTTTGTTAGTGAGCCAGCTGTGTCTGTCACATGGCACTTAGGCAGGTGTAAGATAACATCATACAGAGAGAGAGAGAGAGGGAGAGAGAGAGAGGGAGAGAGAGAGAGAGTCCTTTACAGCATTTCAATTCTTCTTCCTCTGCATACCGAGTTGTGGGAATAATCTATCAAATCGTCTTGCTTTGGTTTGACACTTCTTTGTATCGTCAATATACGGAGATGGAAACGCCTCTGTGTTGTCATCCATCTGCATTAAGCCCATTCAAAAGGTCCGCAGTGATCAGGGACAAAGAGCTGCAAAGAGGAAACAAATGTGTGACTGAGACTGACCTCTGACCTCACCCCCGGGGTTAGCGCTATCAAAGTCACACATGGAAGTCTCAATAGACTAGCTAATATTTGTTGTCCTCGTGCCCTTCCCCCATAGTCCACTATGAAGTGCCCTTCCCCCATAGTCCACTATGAAGTGCCCTTCCCCCATAGTCCACTATGAAGTGAGAACACTTGATAGATATTAATCATATTGCCTGTCAAGTCTTTTCAAAGCCCAAAGCCGATCAAAGGCAGCAGGACAGGGAGCTCAGATCAATAGGCCACGTTTGGAAAACTTCCTGTCCACAAAAAGGCTCTTTATGGTGCTATTGTTGTTGTGCAAGTAGTCACTAATAATCACACACACACACACACACACACACATGCATGCACGCACACACGCACACGCATGCATGCATGCGCGCACACACGCACACACACACACACACACACTCAGACCTCCCCCCCCACTTCGTGCATTGCTGCGTTGGAAGCTTGGCTATAGGAAGAGCACCTGGCCAGCTTCCAGGCACACAGATGGACCAGTCCTATCCTCCTCTTATTAATTTCAAAGTGAAGTGTGAAATAAAGAAAATACATGCCAACAGCAGGCAAAATGTAGTCATCATTACACTCTACACATACTGTACGAATGTTTCCATACTACAGAGGGGGGAAATGGATAGATGAGTTCAAAAAGCTCCAGAAAGGGAGGGGAAAAAAGAACATTACCAAGTAATCCCATTCCATAAGACTGATGAATGCTGTTAATTGAATTTTTCCCTTTTCTCTCCATTTCACTATTTTTAGCAGCGAGGGAGAGGGAGCAGACGTTGGTGTCATAGAGGCCGGAAATGATTCTGTCATGATCTTCTCATTAGATCTGCTCCCACAAAGTCAGAGATATATGAACATGGGCCCAATGATAGATGACAGTGAATAGACAGGAATTTTGCCAGTGAAACAGTCATTTGACAGCAAATGGAAATAACAATATATATTTGGTTTGTATGTTGCAAATTATATGAAAGTGGATAGAAGATGCTCCTTGCTGTATCTCACATTATATTTGGCTAGTATGCTCACGTACACAAATTAATACATGCACATAAACATGAATGTACACATACATACAAACACACACACATGCACGCACGCACGCACGCGCGCGCACACACACACACACACACACACACACACACACACACACACACACGTTACACATACACGTAACTACATACAACCAGAGGTCTCTTCTCCTCGGTCTCTAACGGGATCATCTTCTAAAGCGGTTAATCTTGGCTCAGAGCTTAGTCAGATTAATTGCATTACAGAACCATAGAGACATGAAGAATTGATGAAGGTCTTAATAAAACAAGAGCCGGTGTCACCTCACGTGACATACAGTAGTACCTCAGGGACGCTGCAATCCTCTGCTGCAATAATTCCATATTCACTGATAACAATGAACGGGCTTTTCCTTTGGAATAATAACACGTCTTACACACTACAAACATAAAACAGCCTCGAGAACATTGTATAAAATAGTAATGACCGGACTTGTTGACTGTAACTAATCAAATAATAAAGCAATGAATTAGTGATTTAAAACAATAAATAGAAAAGCAGAATAATTACAGGAGTGTAAATGGGATGCGTAGTTAGTACTTACTTCATTTCTGTTGCAGTTGAGGTAAGTGCTATATACATTAAAGTCAAATCCTCCAGCCTTTGGTATTTAAGAATGAATCAGCAAAAGAAACTGATGGTAGAATCACAACTGCTCCATGAAGACTTGTTGTCGGAGATGTCAACAGACAAGGTCCAGTGATCAGCCTGCGGCCGGCCGGAGAGCTCCGCTGACCGCTAGCAGCTGTCAGTTGGCCAGCAGCTCTCCCAAAGCATCCAGAGGGGAGCGAGTCAACGCAGACCAGACGAGTCGACAGACCCAGGCGACACAGACCAGACGAGTCGACAGACCCAGGCGACACAGACCAGACGAGTTGACAGACCGAGTCACAGCCACAGCAACCTGAATTGCCCCATCGTGATGTCTACCCATCACAGCCTACCACCACCACCCACCCACCCACCCACACACCCGCCCACCCACCCCTCCACCCCGCACACACTCACAAACACGCACATAGGCTACCACACACACACACACACACACACACACACACACACACACGCGCGCGCGCGCGCGCGCGCGCACACACTCAAAAAGAAGTGGAGGGAGGAGTCAATATTCTGAGATTATGAGTCAAATCCCCCAGGGTCCCTCCACTGTAATCCCCCTAGAGAGCACAGCTCGCAGACTCATCCCGCCCACATGGACCAGTGAGAGCCAGGCGGCTCGTGATGATGCCCGGCCCGCTAATGGCACAATATGGGCAGTAATGCTGATGTAAAGTGGCCTCTTTTCTGAGAAGGGAATAAAGGCCAAAAGGAATGATAGATGGACGGACGACTTAACGTCGATAATGCCGGCGTTTTGAGGCTTCGAGGTCATCCTGATGGACAGCAGGTGAAAGGTTAATGTTTTTCGTGTTCTCCGTAGCTATACTGCAGAGTATTATGTCACTCGTATAACCACACCGGTTCAAGAGCTTCAGAGGGAGAAACATGATGTAAGTATTATCAGGTGAGCGCAAATGGGTTAGGCTCCCAGTGGGTCACACATGGGGGATGCTACTGAGAGGAAGGACGCTTTACCCTTGAGTTCCCCATTCATTTTCTAAAAAAAATTAAATTGGATGTTTTTCCCCAGCTTGTTATTTTTTGTTTTTGCTCCAACTGAAATGTTTTATGGTCACTCACGATTCAGTAGGTCACAGGTTGGCTTTGTTCCAGCCTTAAAACTCGTTATATAAGGATTTTTCTAAATGTCTATGGAGAAAATGAATGGGGAACTCACTTCCGGGGCAAGAAATGTCACGTGCCTGTTCAGCTCTATTATGACGAAAGCATCAGAGGAAACCAATGCCAATATCTGACAAAAGAATTATGAAGACAGTAATGCTCCCACTAGATAGTTTGTAACTCTAAAATGAGAAGAAACGCTCCAACTCTCAGACTCGATAGTGGCCTAAAACTTCAGGTCCACAAAATCAAGTCACAAATGCTCCAACATATAGACTCATCCCCCTTATTCAACAGACTCATCCCCCTTTTTCAACAGACTCATCCCCCTTTTTCAACAGACTCATCCCCACATATAGACTCCTCCCCCTTATTCAACGGAAAGTAAAAGTCCAAAGCACAAATGGCCGACGTGATTCATGTGAAGACGGTGATGGGCGATGTGATTCATGTGAAGCTGGCGTCACGCTGGTTGTTCTCCAGCACTCCCAGCAGCATGGGACTTCACAACGTATTGAGCAGCATCGCATCAGTCTAATTAGGGAAATGTGTTGGAAAGCTGTTTCCTCTGCAGACAAATGACCCAACGCACAACAAAAGCCAGAGGAATGCCATCTCTGTCAGCAGAGGTTGTGTCATGAGAAATCACTCATCCTAAATCCCTTGACGTGCCCTTCAAAGGGATCTCCTAGGGGAAAGGGATAATTTTGAGGATGAGAGAGAGAGAGAGAGAGAGAGAGAGAGAGAGTGGGATAGAGAGAAGAAGGGGTTACAAGGGGGAGTAGGAGGGACACTAGGGGAGAGAGGGGGGGGGGGTACCGGGGTCACAGCACCACCTCCAAGCCAAAAGAGGGGCCTACGAGGGGACGGTTGAGGCAGCCATCCCTGCTCTTGGCTAGGACCATGTGAAGCTCTCCGCTTCCTCTCTCTTCCCTCTGAGGGCCTTTGTTTCACACGCAAACAGCGGCGGTGGCCCCAACTCGCCCGGCCAAGCGCCGCATCCAAACTGGCAGGGGCGAGAAGAGGAGGGAGGAGGGTCGAAGCGGGTGGAAGAGGGGGTACGAGGGTACGGCGGGGCGGAGGGTGAGGGGGGGCCAGCGGGCATGTCCAGAATGCCAGTCCTTTCAGCCCGCTGATGTCATGGCTGTGCCCACCGTGGGAGAGCAGCGGAGGGGACCAAGGCGCCCCTCTTTGCCTCTGCCCCCTCCACAGTCTCTTTTTCCGGGATGAATGAATCTTTCAGAAGCGGCAGTCCATTGTGTCCCATAATCGACGGCGATTATCCCGATTTTATGCTGCCTTCCCGGAGCGAGGAGGTTCCCTGAGCGCTGGCATTGAGAGGAGCCGCGAGGCAGCGAGGGCCCAGAGGGGTTGTCCTAGCAACGCCATGAGGCTTAGAGAGAAGGGGAAGAAGGGGTAGAGGAAGCTCACTGCCACACACAAACACACAAACAAGTACACTACACACACTTTCTCTCTCTCTCTCTCTCTCTCTCTCTCTCTCTCACACACACACACACACACACACACACACACACACACACACACACACAACACACACACACACACACACACACACACACAAACAAGTACACTACACACACACTCTCTCTCTCTCTCTCTCTCTCACACACACACACACACACACACACACACACACACACACACACACACACACACAGATGCAGTAGGCCTACAGCTTGATAGATTACTGGATACCTTAGGGCAAAGGAAATTGTACTTCAAAGACTAAGGAGTAATGGAGCTTTCAAACACATTCAAAGACTAAACAAAGCAGTTTTAAAAGTAAAAAAAATAACCCACCCAGAGCAGATTAACTAACACTTTCCCACTCTTGCTGTAGTTTCAATGCTGCAGAATTCATTAGCTGCAGTCAGACATACAATGCAACTCTACCGGCACTACTGGCATAGATAACGGTGTGGCTGCGCTTACATAACAGCAAGTTAGCATTTTAGAGCAGTTGTCCGGTTGTACTGGTCTAGTTCGGGCCGAGGGGAAACACGCGAGATGTAAATGGGCGCACCAGTTTCCCACTGGACTCTCGAGGGGCCCGGTGGCCGTTCTCATGATGGGCGCATCACAATGCTCTGTGAGGTAAAGACAACTGGAGCCCAGCCAGGCCCCGGATATCTGTGGCCCCTCGGGGGCCTCACAGCCACTTGCCATGCAGTGGGAAGAGATGCTGCCTAGGAGCTGTGAAAAAGGCCCTAAATGGCGCTCTGGGCAAACACTTCAGGTTGTGCCGTGCATAGGAAGTGGCAGATAAATTCCACCGTGTGAAGAAAGGGAGAGCTTTGTCAGTCGACGCCTCGCAATTATGAATCCCTCGATGGCTGTCGGGGATGAATGCCTTCAGTGAAAGATAGGTGCGTGGTCTGTCATGTGAATCTGCCATGTTCTGTCAGCATTGTAGCTACTGCGCTTCAGTTGCTAAAAAAAAACAACACTCTAAAGGCCCAATTATGCTCAACGTTAAATACAGATACGTACAAAGCCTTCTGTCTGTACTCTGCGTTCATTTTGTGCGTAATTCTGCACGTTTTCTAGAAGCTTACGGAGCAGCACCACACACACACATTTGACTCTCTACTGCCCACTAGTGAATGTATTGCTTAACATGATACCAACGTGAAAGACGCATGAAACTATTTTGGGCAGTGACAGTTACAACGTTGGAAACGTGCCTATTTATTTTCGTACGTAAATGGAGCATACTTTGGCCTTTAGAGTGAGGCTCATTGAGGAACAATAATTTCCCATTGGCTGGAAAAAGCCTCACAGCTTTGTTTCGATTGAAGCCAGTTAAGTCAACCCACATTTTCTTCTCCAACATCACCTCAAACAAAATGGTTATAAAGGCAACTTTATACTTCAACCAACATGTAAGAAACATTGTTATCCGTCCATTTCTCACTCTTATTCTTGTTGTATTCTATTTTCAAGTCATTCATACGGTATCTGGCAAGTTACTCTTTATTGATGCAGAGTTGTTGATATCTGCAAAGGAATTGATTAACACGTGTCCATCGCCTGCATATCCATGCATCTCA
>NC_139636.1:17352093-17381831 GCF_964638095.1 Poromitra crassiceps
CCTGCTTTATTGCACAATCCAAATCTTCGTCAAAACTTGTTATTTTCAGTGTGTAGCATGCTAGCTTGCTAGCTAGTTATTGTTGTTTCACAGCGGCGGAGGCATTTGAGACAAGCAGGGAGCGGAAAGGGATTTCCCTTCACTCCGACTGAAATGGTCGGAGCCAATGGCAGAGCTTATCCCTGCAGCCTGCTTCCAGTGAGTCAGACTACTAGGCAGTAGAAAATGGACAATAATCTTTAACTATTATTTTCCACCCAACAGCCTCTGCTACAAACTGTATTGGCTGGCTGCTCTCTCTAGTACACGCAACAGACATTCCTAGACACACAAGAAGTGACTTCATCTTGCTTGGCTAACATTACTCTTGCAACGCCTGGAGAAGTGCCATACGGTGTCCACTGGCTGGCTATCATGCTATGCTCATTAACTTGAAACATATGTAGACATGGCCGATGGTGATCATATTAAACACACTTTGTCTAAGAGGCATCATCCTCTTGTGAACAAGACGTGTTTGGTGCAAATGCAAATGGCATTCACTGAATGTTTGGTCTAATCGTAACACTCCCTTGTCTGTCTGTGTGTCTGTGCTGTAACACTCCCTTGTCTGTGTGTGCGTCTGTGCTGTAACACTCCCTTGTCTGTCTGCGTGTCTGTGCTGTAACACTCCCTTGTCTGTCTGCGTGTCTGTGCTGTAACACTCCCTTGTCTGTCTGCGTGTCTGTGATGTGGAAGATACATCAAGCATGACCAAAATACAACAGGGAAGAATATCCAGAAGGCAGGCAAGTGTGACTGTCCTGTCATTTTCTCTCTCTCCCTCTCCTTCTGTCCTACTCACTCTCCCTCCCTCCCTCTCTCTCTCTCTGTCCTACTCACTTGCTCTCTCACTCGCTCTCCCTCCCCCTCTCTCTCTCCCTCTCTCTGTCCTACTCACTTGCTCTCTCTCTCTCCCTCTCTCTGTCCTATTCACTTGCTCTCTCTCTCTCCCTCTCTCTCTGTCCTACTCACTCGCTCTCCCTCCATCTCTCACACACAAGCAGACAACACTTCCATTTCCAAGTGACTAAAACAGTAGCTTCATCTGCTCTGCATGTGTGATGATGACTGACAGTACAGACTGTCAGTAGAAGCACATATCTACATGTGTGATGACTGACAGTACAGACTGTCAGTAGAAGCACATATCTGCATGTGTGATGACTGACAGTACAGACTGTCAGCAGAAGCACATGTCTGCATGTGTGATGACTGACAGTACAGACTGTCAGTAGAAGCACATATCTGCATGTGTGATGACTGACAGTACAGACTGTCAGCAGAAGCACATGTCTGCATGTGATGATGACTGACAGTACAGACTGACAGTACAGACTGTCAGCAGAAGCACATGTCTGCATGTGTGATGACTGACAGTACAGACTGTCAGCAGAAGCACATGTCTGCATGTGTGATGACTGACAGTACAGACTGTCAGCAGAAGCACATGTCTGCATGTGTGATGACTGACAGTACAGACTGTCAGCAGAAGCACATGTCTGCATGTGTGAAGACTGACAGTACAGACTGTCAGCAGAAGCACATATCTAGAAGCCTGTTTGCTTTGGTTTCTAGGCACAGACAAACCGTGTGGAGCAGAAAAGGCTGACGCTGGAGAGTGTTGGCCAAGTGTTTCACAGAGAGTTTCCACCAACAACTCAAACAATGGCTGAATTGAAAATGATCATAAAATAAATGTGGATGGATGCAGGAATAAAAGTCATCCACACAGTAATTCTAGTTTGTATGTTTTCATTTTTACCTTCTTAGAAATGCAAAACAACTGCCTGACCTGTTCAAATGGCTCAATATGACTGCAGGCCTCTAACAAGTGTGCTTTCCTTTCAGGACCACTCCACTGACACTGTTCTTTCAGAACCACCTCCATAGATACAGTATGTTTTTCTCTTGTGCTGCTGGAACTGTGTGGAACTGAGCATTGTCTGCTGCTGACTACTGTTCCATGTGAAAAATCCAGCAGAGGACCACTGCTGGTCCTCCGCCCATTGTTTTTCTTTCCACGTCATTATTCGCTGCACACTTTGTCAAACTATGTCAATATTTCTTCAGTCACACGCAGCGCTGGAATGCTGTTGAGAGCGGCGGTGCTAGCTTGCAGGCTCTTTCCACAGCCTAATTACTACAGCTTGCCTTATAGTCAGAGTCCATCATAATCAGTTAGAACCTCTGGGCAAATGCATTTTCAACCCCTTTCCGCTATTTGAGCCCACTGTGCTTTCAATATACATCTCCACTGTGCACTGTGATACATCAAAATTAATTAAACATATTAAATTAAACTAATTTAAACTAATATGACTATAAAAAAAAAATATATATATATATATATAATGATCCAGTAAATTAGATAAGATTTCCCTTTCATTTTTCATTTGCATACCAAAGTGAATCCATATTTTTCTCTCACATTGCTACAAGCAAACCATACAAGTCACTAAATGGCCAGCTTGATTCATACATTTCAAATTGAATCTCCAGTCTGACAGACAGACAGATAGATAGATAGATAGATAGATAGATAGATAGATAGATAGATAGATAGATAGATAGGTATTCGATAGATAGATAGATAGATAGATAGGTATTCGATAGATAGATAGATAGATAGATAAAGAAATAGATAGATAGATAGATAGATAGATAGATAGATAGATAGATAGATAGATAGATAGACAGATATACAGATAGATAGATAGATATGCAGATATACAGATAGATAGATAGATAGATAGATAGATATACAGATAGATAGATAGATAGAAAGATGAAAGATAGATAGATATAGATAGATAGATAGATATATATTCGATAGATAGATAAATAAATAGATAGATAGATAAAGAGATAGATAGATAGATAAATAGATAGATGATAGATAGATAGATAGATAGATATATAGATAAAGAGATAGATAGATAGATAGATAGATAGATAGATAGATAGATAGATAGATAGATAGATAGATAGATAGATAGATAAGGGATAGATAGATATATATATATTCGATAGATAGATAGATAAATAGATATATAGATAAAGAGATAGATAGATAGATAAATAGATAGATAGATAGATAGATAGATAGATAGATAGACAGACAGATAGATAGATAGATAGATAGATAGATAGATAGATAGATAGATAGATAGATAGATAGACAGACAGATAGATAGATAGACAGATATACAGATATACAGATAGATACTGTAGGTGGATGCAGCTCCTAATTAACCAGTGCATAATGTGGTGCCTCTAACAAAGGCCTCTCTGTGTTCATCAGCCATTGAGGCGAGCCGCTCTTGGAACACGCCACGGCTCCTAGAATAATGGGCCACTTTAGAGGCTTTAGAGGCCTCCAAGTGAGTTCACAGACTGCAGAGCTGCTGGGAAAGCGCTCGCACAGGGTTCATGAGGAGGAGGGGCCACCGATTGTTTCCTTGGGACTTGTTTTTGTACCCGCCCCCGCCTCTCTTTCTCCTCTTTTTAGTTCTGTAAAGGGGGCTGGCTGACAAACGGGCAATGAAGGCGATTGTTGTGTGTTCCGCTGGACAAGTGGGGTGAGGTAAACAGAACCCGGGCTGGATGGTCTATCAGCTGGGACCCGCCGGGTCGGGATAGGCTGAGGCATGGGGAGCAGCACACAAGCAGAGGGCGGATTGGTCAGGGATCTGTAGAGTAGGCGGGGCGAGGGGCGCCGGGAAGTGCTGGGGGGAAAGGAGGGAGAGAGTGGTGGGGTGGAAGGGGGGTGCGGGAGAGAGGAAAGGGGGTTTACTCCGGAAGGAGTGGGAGGTGGGACATGGGTGCCGAGGTTACTCCTCAGAGTGTGGGCATTGTGTGTGGTGCTGAAGTTCTCATGCGTGCCCTCCCCCAGCCCCCTTCTTTTTGGCTTCCGAGATGTCTGAAAGTGATGGAGCTCTCTGCGATGAAGCCGCAGAGTGGCAGCTCCGCTCTGCGCTCCCACAGCTCAGGCTATTTACATACTCAAGGAGGAACATTAATGCTGGCCGGTCCCCCCCGAGCTACTGAACAAAGAAGCACACAAACCTGCCTCAGAGGCTCATTACGCACTAAACGCAGGATTTGTGGAATAGTAAAAAGGGGGAAAAGGAAGAGGAAGGTGAGGAGGGATGGGGAGGGCCGGGGTCTCCCATCAGCTTAGACCACAGTCGACGGGAGGAGAATCAAAAGTGGAAATGATATCTAGCAACATCTTTGTCACCATATGGAAAAGACATAATCTGTATTATTATCCCATCTTTTTCTGCATTCATTCCGTTCCTATTCCCTGAAGGGGAGGGTTAGGGGTTAGGGGTTAGAGGTTATGGGTTATGAAGAGAAAAGTTGTAAGACTCCTGCTGCACATCTCCCCCCCCCCCCCCCCATAAAGTTAAATAACAAACTTGACATATTTGTATGAATGCTCTATTGCATTGGTAACAATATGCTTGTACAAGGTTGCATGGGCCAATCTCCCAAACTCTCAAACATTTGAAATAGTGCAGCATACAAATGAATATAAAGACTTAGTTTACAGTTAAAGTGAACTGGTCGAGGAAAATGGGGAAGAAAAACTGGTAAGGTTAATTGGAGTCAAAGATGTTTTATGTATTTTCAAATGTTGATTTGGATTGCATTGCATGGCCCTTCCTTTATGCTGCCTACACACTAGAGGATTTTCAAATCTTAACCGATTTTAAAAACATGAGAGACCACAGACATAAGGACAATTTCATCAGATTTTAACATTAAAATCGCCTGAACGCACACACTAGACGATTCGGCCAGACTGCGAGACCACACACCAGCCGTTTGAAGTACCGACTCACAGCGATTCCAGCAACTAGACTGTTAGGCTGTTCATCTCCCACAAAACCGCAATTTTTTCCCACAGACAACAGCAGATGGCTCTCAAAACATGCACCGAGCGGCGGGTCCACTTCAAGCAGGCGGACACCCTCGCAAAATGAGCTAAAACAACGTCCTGTCTGAGAGCTCATAGTACAGGATATCCACTCCCTTGAAGCAAACAAACCGCTCGGCACATGTTTGGAGAGCCATCCGCCGCTGTCCACCCTGTTTTAAGCTGTGAGGATGCTGGGGAGAGAGGAGCTACATGGCACTGCTGTTGCCACAACTCGTTTGTTGTGAGCGCTGCATTAACATCCGGGTATGACGCGTCGACGCGTCTCGGTCTGCGCTCTCATTGGCTATTGCGGGTTCCGTCGGGAGACAGCCATCGTAAATATCAAACATGTTTGATATGCCCGATTCGAGATCGGGCAGGCTCCGATTCAATCGGGAGCATTGCAATAATCTTATTGACACCACACACTTGACAATTATTTTGACAAAAAATCGGTTGAGACTAGCCTCGAATCGGGCCACGCCCCCCCCCGAGGGGAATCGGGCATTAAATCGGGCCTTTTATCCTCTAGTGCGTGGGAAGCATTAGACAAAAACTCTATCCTCTCCAAGACAGTAAATTCTGTATGTGTGTTATGTGAGTGTTCAAAGTAAACGATACAAAATGATGGTAACGAAAGCATACAAAAGGTTCACAAAACGTTGACAAAAACCAATGCTAGGTCCCTCTGATGACCAGTGTGAACATGTCAGCCACAGTTGTTCAGATGAGGGCTTCCATTCGTTTTTAATGTGCTTTAATTATGGTTGTTTTGTTGACACAACAATGGGGGATTGTTCTCACTGGCATGGACTTTGGTGCCAAGAGAATACAACAAAAAGAGACCCCCACCCATCCAACAGCACCCTACCCCCCCCCCACCCCACCCCCACCCTTCACCAATCAATTTGAGAGGCCTTTCGTGACTCCCCCTGCTGACCTGAATTCCGATGTAGCAGGTGCCAACGGGATGGCGGCGGGTAGGGTTGGGGTGTCAGCGACGCGGATGGTGACAGTGGTGACGGGGTGGGTGGGCTGAGGCCTCCGCTCTGCCACGGTAATAAATACAGACACTGTCCCCCCCTCTATAACCCCCCCGCCCACTATGTCAATTTGAACGGTCAACTGACATTCAGATGATGCAAACTGCGTGATGATGAGATTCTGTCGAAATGGAGACATACCGAGAAGAGCTGATCAAACCTATTGATGAACGTTTACACTGGAGCATGACTATGGAGGAGCAGATCAGGCTCCGCCCACATGTGACAAGAACTCTGAGAATGTGGATGTGAGGACATGTGCTTTCATACGGAGCGGTACTTGTAGTTTCTGCCACTGTTGCCGTGGCAGCGAGCAAGTTTGCTGAACATTTCTCCAAATTTGTGGACTTTGCAAGCAAAGTAAACACGTGTTACCCTCACCATGACCTATGACCCGTGTCCACAGATGAGACTTAAAGGGGTAGTTCGCATTTTTTGTGACGTGGGGTTGTACGAGGTACTGCTTCTGTGACTGGGGGTCACAAGCAAAAACTTAATTTAGCCACTTAAAAGAAGGCTCACCTAACCAAATCAATGTCGGTGTACATGTATGCTATTTTTTTGACAATTTCCAGCACTTTACTTTGCCGTGAAACAGCCAAGTGTGAGGCTGTAAGTGTGTTGCTGTAAGTGTGCTGTCAGCACGCTTACAGCAACACACTTACAGGGAATGATGCATTTACTGCATAATACTGCATAAAGTGCTGTTTGACGACAAAGTAAAGCACTGGAAATTGTCAGAATATAGTGTACATGTACACTGACATTGATTTGTTTAGGTGAGCCTTCTTTTAGGTGGCTAAATTGTGTTTTTGCTCGTGAGTCACAGAAGCAGAGAGCTCTGTTTCCCTGTCAGAGCTTCTCCGCTGCTCCTGACTGGAAGCATGCTGGATCTATTGTGGGTAGCCCGCTAACTAACGATAAGTACCTCATACAACCCCATGTCAAAAAATCCGAACTATCCCTTTAAATTCCCACACGGTCTTTGTTCACATAATTGGTCACAACTGCATTAAAGCACAAGTTCACCCAAAAATGAAAATTCAGTCATACTCGCCCCCATGCCGATGGGGCCGAGTATATGAGTATATAGTATATGAAATTAAAGTAAAGTGTTTTGCTGTGAAACTCCAGGACTGTTTTGTGGACTATAAAAATTCACCCGTCGGCATGGGGGTGAGTATAATGGCTGCATTTTTATTTTTCTGTGAACTTATCCTTTAAGTCATCCCATGCTGTGCACACAAATATTTCACTTGAGTCAAAATCACTTTGATTACGATTACGATCTGAAATCAAAGGTTTTAGCATGCAGGCAACGCACTAAAATGAATCAACATACATCTGTTTTCAATGAAGTTTTCCAAGAATGGCTGGCTTTATCCTCGCACTTTCCTCCGGCCTGCACTGTGACGGAAATAAAACTTTTCAACAGCATGCAGGACTCCTCTCAGACCACAAGGAAGGTATTCCTGAGTCGTTTATAATGCAATCCATCTTATCTACAGGCACGGTTTACAGCTAGCTGTCACTTAAAAGCAGCGCCCTGCGGATTCATTGCTTCAGTCTGCAAAATGGTAAACAGACGGCTTATCGTGTGTGTTTCCTCCTTTCCTTGCACAACAACATATATGAGCAGTGTGATGATCGCTGCTATCTGACAGCAGAAGAGCAGAAATGCCTTCAGCGTGGCCCTCGGAGATTTATTATTTTGCCGGCCAGCAGCGGAGCAGCTACTGAATGCCTGTGTTTGTGTTTCTGTGCAGTCACACAGAAGTGAAGGGAGCCAGGCTCTTTGTTTGGTCAACCCATGGGAAGAGGCCTCACTCTGTTCAGCTCTCTGAGGACTCAAACAGCCATTCTATAGGCAGGACTACGAGTGCGAAAAAGTGCACGAATCCCTTACATTAGGCAGATTCGCACCAAGAATGCGGCGACGAGATGAATCGCCGTGCGAGGACTCGAAGGCAGAGAAAAGGTTGCTGCCGCCACAGGGGGCAGTAGAGGCACGGAAACGAATAAAAGTTGATGATATTAAGGTGATTAAAGAGAGCTGAGATGAAAGGGAAGTATTTAGAGAGCGCAGGGAAAGAAAGATGGAGATAGATGATGATGAGGGTGGTAAAGAGAGAATAGAGGAGCTGGATAGGCAGCACTTTGGCAGCTCCGGCGTCTTCCCAGGAGGATTACTCCAGCACTGGATGCCACAGACTGCCAGGCCAGCGAGACCACAGAGAAGCTCTGTGGATGGAGACACACCACAGACTGCCAGGCCAGTGAGACCACAGAGAAGCTCTGTGAATGGAGACACGCCACAGACTGCCAGGCCAGTGAGACCACAGAGAAGCTCTGCTGATGGAGACATACCACAGACTGCCAGGCCAGTGAGACCACAGAGAAGCTCTGTGGATGGAGACACACCACAGACTGCCAGGCCAGTGAGACCACAGAGAAGCTCTGTGGATGGAGACATACCACAGACTGCCAGGCCAGTGAGACCACAGAGAAGCTCTGTGGATGGAGACACACCACAGACTGCCAGGCCAGTGAGACCGCAGAGAAGCTCTGTGGATGGAGACACACCACAGACTGCCAGGCCAGTGAGACCACAGAGAAGCTCTGCTGATGGAGACACACCACAGACTGCCAGGCCAGTGAGACCACAGAGAAGCTCTGCTGATGGAGACATACACAGAGAGATGCATTCACATGCATGTGCAACACATTCCCACTCACCTCTTAAGGCCCAATTATTCTCCATTTTCATACGAAAATAAATGCGTCTGTTTCAAACAGTGTAATCGTCACTGCCCATATACTTCCATGCGTCTTTCACGTTGGTATAATCACGTTAAGCAATATATCCACTTGTGTGCGTGTGTGGTTCTGCTCTGTTTCATGCGTATCCATAAGCTTTCGGAGGATGGACAGAAAACACACGAGTATGCAGAGTATGGACAGAAGGCTCTGTCTGTCTCCGTCTTTAACGTAGAGTATAATTGGGCCTTTACAGTATGCACTTTGCCCATGCACGCACACCCACAGCATATACATACATGTACACGCACACCTCTGTCTGTTTTAGTCCTGGACTCTTATTACTTTTAAGTTCATGCACGTGTCTCTTACTACTTTTAAGTACATTGTACGTGTCTTTACTACTTTTAAGTACATCGTACAGATCCTTTGAGGTGTGTTTTTATTTTGTTTTTATTTTATTTTATCCTGTGTTTACTTGATCCTTTTTCTGCTGGAAAACTGCTGCCATGCTCCATGTTTGTTTTAATTTGTTCATGTTCTGTTTTTTCATGTATTCGCTATGCTTTTTATGTCTGCTGCACACAAATTGCCCTTCGGGGACAAATAATAAACTTGAATCTTGAATCTTGTCCATCACTCCCTGCTGTAGGCTATTCTGGTGTCTCTTTCCCTCGTTTCCTCCACCCTAGGGCTGCAACTAACGATTATTTGTCATTGTCGATTATTTTCTCGATTAATCGATTGGTTGTTTGGTCAATAAAATGTCAAAAAATGGTGAAAAGTGTCGATCGGTGTTCCCCAAAGCACGAGGTGACGTCCTCAAATGTCTTGTTTTGTCCACAACCCAAAGATATTCCTTTGTCATTGATAGAGGAGTGGAGAAATCAGAAAATAAAATATTCACATTTAAGATGATTGAATCAAAGATTTTATTTTTATTTTATTTTATCTTGTATTACTCGACCCGATGAATTGATTATCAAAATGGTTGCTGATTAATTTAATTGTTGACAATGACAACAGATCGATTAATAGTTGCAGCTCTTCTCTGCTCAACTCTCTTATCTTCTCCAGTGGTTCCCATACTCGGGTACGCGTACCCCTAGGGCTACGTGGAGGTACTACAAGGGGTACTTGAGAGAAAGGGGAAAATGTAAAAATGTACGAATAAATCATAAAAAAGAATTGAAACGTTAAAATTAAACTAATTGCAACTCTTTCACTCCATTTCTTATTTTGTAATGTTATATTCTTCAAAAGGTAAGTTATCATTCATTCAATGCATCATGTGCTATTCTTGCAGTCTACTTCCGGTGTTGTTGCTACGCAACGCTGGGGGAACGTGGTTTGCACTCCTGCAGTGTGTTACGCCAAACTCAATACAAAAACCTGCCAGTTTGACTGTGTTCTTGCTCATCACTAGGTGCAAAGGACTGCTATAATATGACTTTAGACCTCTTATGAATCAGTGGGGTGTTTTGTAATATTTGGTTTAAAAACTGAAGCTCAGACACGTCCGTGTCATTGATTGTTTGCTCACAGAATTCAAGTCCGCGCTCATTGTTTTGACTTGCTGTTCCTGTTGTGTGACGTCAGGGTGTCGCCAAGAACAGTTTGCAGGTTTCTAAGCAAAACGTAGTCAGGTAAAGGGGGTACTTGGATTCAGAAATCAAGGGAAAGGGGGTACTGAAGCCAAAAAGGTTCGAGACCCACTGCACTCACTACTCTTTTCTCTTGCTTTTCTTTCATGTTCTCCACTTTCCCCAGCCTGTTCCCCACCTCCTCTCTCTCTCTCTCTCTCTCTCTCTGTCACTCTCACTCTCTCTCTCTCCCTCTCTCTGTCACTCTCTCTCTCTCTCTCTCTCTCTCTCTCTGTCACTCTCACAGTAGCTGCATGGCTCACTCGACCTCACACATCTGAGAGTGTAAAATCTCGGCTTGTCTCGCAGAAACTTTGCAAAAAAGTTGCACTTGGCCACATTATACTAGGGCTCGATTGTTCTACTCAGGCAAACAAACTGTATAAAAGATGTACATCACTATGGTGTGCAGAGGGAATTAAGGAATGGTGCATTTTACAGTACATCAAAAGTCATCTTTGCCATGAAAACAAGACTATTAGTCATTGAATTCTAATCCATATGGATATGTGGACGGATATTCAAAGAATCTTTAGGCTAGCACTTTTCATTTCACAGATTCATGTCTGTTTCCTGGTGATCTCTCCTCTACCATCTGGCCTACTATTCCCAATCATCCATATAAGAATCCTGCCTGCAGAGAAACCCTTCCACTGTTCCACTGGATTCTTGTCCCAATAAGCCTCAACCACTGCTGGTCCCCTAGTTTCATTACAGTCTCTTTTAATGCCTGATAACAGCACCATCAATGACAAACTAGCAGTTAGTGGCTATATTGATTGTTTTGAGCTTTGCGCTATTCCTTTCCACCTTCCTCATCCCTGGCTTACAGATCTCAACATCTCCCCTCCCCCTATGTGTGTGTGCCCCTCCCCAGTAGCAGATCCTATTATACACCCACCCACGCACACAGGCGCACCCACCCACGCACACAGGCGCACGCACGCACGCACGCACGCACGCGCACACACACACACACACACACACACACACACACACACACACACACACACACACACACACACACACACACACACACACATACAGTACATCCAAACATACACATGCTCTGAGTACCTTGAGTGATGTCTACCCTAATTAAACTAACATGTCTTCACAGATGGTTAAGATAATAGATTCTGAGAAATATGGTTTTGACTCGCTCCACTTCCAGCACCAGATCAGCCACGCTTCAGGGTCTAACAAGACTTTGTTTATTTGTGGGTGATTGTGGGTGAGTGCATGTGTGCATGTGTGCATGCGTGCGTGCATACAGTATACGTTGATACCTCCATAATTCCATGTTGGACTCATGACCACATTAACTGTCTATAATAATGAAATAGAAAAACTGTTTATCAGCAACATAAATATGACTATAACAAACAGTGATAATAAATAATACTGTGATATTATAAATATGACTATAACAAACAGTGATCATAAATAATACTGTGATATTACACTAATATATTTCCATCCACCAGTATCTCACTACAGCCAAGAGATGTTCTCGTAACACACTTGAGGCTCAATATACTCAATACAGAATTACACGTAATCCAGGCAGAACTCTACATAATCTTGCATCGATTTAGAATAATCCAGTCTCTTTCCAGATTGTCTGATTCCAGTCTGTTGCCCATCAATCTGACGAATGCAAGTAAAAAGGTATTGTGGTGAATAATTTCAAGAATTCAGGAAGTGCACTGCATACTGTGGCAAAACACAACCCCAATGATGTGGCTTGGTTGTTTTAGCTGACTGCATGTAAGCCTTCACTTGATAAACATATACACTTGCTCACAGCACTGAAAAATCAAGTCCCCCCCCCCCGTCCAGATTCGAGCCATGCACATGACTCATGGTGCCTTTGAGCATACGAGACGCTCGCCTTGGCTGTCTGCTGTGTATTCACTCATGTAAGGCAGCAAATGCCACCACAGTCCAGTCATCTAGAGAGCCGCCTCTGGGAAAAGGACAAGACGCATTAGCTGCATGGACACGTTCCTTTAACCATTCTCCCAGCAATTACTCTTAAGGCCAGGGTCTCATCACATCAGGACAGGGTCTCATCACATCAGGCCATGGGGCCTCATCACATCAGGCCAGGGTCTCATCACATCAGGCCATGGGGTCTCATCACATCAGGCCATGGGGCCTCATCACATCAGGCCAGGGCCTCATCACATCAGGCCAGGGTCTCATCACATCAGGCCAGGGTCTCATCACATCAGGCCATGGGGCCTCATCACATCAGGCCAGGGTCTCATCACATCAGGCCAGGGTCTCATCACATCAGGCCAGGGTCTCATCACATCAGGCCATGGGGCCTCATCACATCAGGCCAGGGTCTCATCACATCAGGCCAGGGCCTCATCACATCCCCTCCTTGGGACACCATGCCCATACAGGCAGCTTCCCTACCCAAGGCCACCAGTGGAAGATACATGTCCATTAAAAATCCAACCTCTGCACTCTGCACAGGAGGCCAGCATAAGTGAAAAGCACCGCCTCCTCTCCTGGTGTCGACCATCACGATGCTGTTGAGAGACGCATCCTCAAACAAACCACCACACGTTTTCAAATGACAATCCAAGAGTAATGTGAAGGCAATCAACTGAAGGTGCCAAGAGAGTTGGTTTCCATGGTGACATTGATGGTGCTATTGTGTGTGTGTGTGTGTGTGTGTGTGTGTGTGTGTGTGTGTGTGTGTGTGTGTGGGTGTGTGTGTGTGTGTGTGTGTGTGTGTGTGTGTGTGGGTGTGTGTGTGTGTGTGTGTGTGTGTGTGTGTGTGTGTGTGTGTGTGTGTGTGTGTGTGTGTGAGCGCGTGTGTGCGTGCATGCGTGCATGTGTGCGTGCGTGCGTGTGTACATGTCCGTGTGTGTTAGTATGAATGAGAGGGGGAAAGGGATGCAGTGATTGGTTCAAGAGGTGGGTGGCGAAAGCAGCAAGTCAAGTCAAGTCAAATTTATTTATATAGCACCTTTCATACACAAAGGCAATTCAAGGTGCAGCAAATAGTGTCCAATTTCTATCTCTTCCAAAACCATTTCGTCATTCCGTCTCAAGATAAATGTCTTTCCTCAGGTAAAGACAACCCCCATCTGTAACTTCAGGGTGCTATAACCTTTCCAAAGAATGGTTAACTATCTATGAGTAGACACACTGCAATTCACAATTCATGGGTTATTCTTTACCTAGAAAGCCATAAAAACTTACCAACACAATGTCAACCCACTAACCCAGATTCAGTTACCTATCTCCTTATCATAAGCTAAATAGATACCAGGAGGATTCTTTGTCATTGCAACTTGTTGACACTTTTTTCTTTCCTGTTCTTATCTATAGGCTACAGAAAAGAAACACATTGTTAATTGCAGTTTACCGTGGTTTTAGGCTATACCAGAATGCAGCCACACCTTATCTAGTCACACTGACATGAGTCACACTGACCTGATAAACTGATACCCTCCACCCAGATGTTACCGACCAAGACGACCATGAAAGAGAAATAAGAAATGTAGCCTATGATGAGACTAGACTTTTTGTCCCCAAAGTTGCATTGCATGTTGTGTAAACCAGCTTGCAGAAAAACGCACATAGAATCCCACGATGGTAGCCTACAGGTGAACAATTTGCTATAATCATTTAAATGGAGTGAATTAAATAAACTGATAGCCTATCTGCTTCATGCATGATTTGCGACGCCCAGAGGAAGGTGTCTGATGTGTGACTGAACGCAGGCATCTCTTTTGTTAACGCGCGCGTATTGCAATGCGCAGCGCACCCGTTGGTGTCACAGCCGGCTGCCACTTTTATGTCTTTAATCTATGGGTGAAATTATTAGAGTGAGAAAGAACGAAAACGCCCTAAAGTTGATCTAAGTGACGTCTGATGCTTGCAAAGTGATCATTTTGACAGGATTGCAATATAGCCCACTGTGCATCTGCAAATAGCATAGCATATAATTTGTTAATTGGTTCCATTTAGGCTACTTATCTGATTACGATCGTTGTTGATGTCAGACAGCCCTTAATGAGAATAACTTTTTCGATTGCGCGTGTGTGCATTTCTCATGTGCGGGTAGGTAACGTAGGCTAAATAAAATAAGCAATTAAAAAAAAAACAGCACATCTCACCTTTGTTGAAAACCACGGTGAAATAAGTTTTTGGTGGTGTCTGTCCCCTCACAGGTTCTTGTCGCATCCGCTTCAGAGAGGGAGAGCCGCGCACTCAGCGGTCCAGGACAGGAGCTTCAGACACCAAACAGAGGGATTTTGTGTCAGTAAAATCCGAGGAGCTCCACGCAGCTCAACAAGCCCACTGAATGAAGCGCTGCCTCACCTCACGCGTCCCTCCGCGCTTTGCTCCCCCACCCCCTCCTCCCCTCCCCTCCGCCCGTTTCCTCCCTCTTTCTCTTCTGCATGGGAATGCCAATTCCAGTTGGTTGAAGATACCCCCAACACACACACACACACACACACACACACACACACACACACACACACACACACACACACACACACACACACACACACACACACACACACACACACACACACACACACACACACACACACAGATGAGAGGCAGCACCTCATTAGTGCATGTAACCTGCAAAGGGATGTGTAGTGTAGGCTAGGGCTAGTGGAGGCCAAAGCCACCTTTTTGCAGAATATAGCTAGCCTAGGCTACTTATTTGCACCGTTTCTTCCCATGACAATAAATAGCATAGAAAGTAGCCTACTAAAGAAGTCATGCACTGTAGTAGCCTATCTAATTTTGCATTAACAAGTGAAAAAAATCTATCAATGCTCACTTGCGTCTGTTTGTCCATCTGTTATCCACCAGCCCTGCCCACTTGACCCATTGTGTCACGACTTCCTGTTCAAAACGCCGGCGGTGTTACCTGCTCAAACCATGCTCAAACTAGTCTGACTCACCTGCTCAACCCTAGTTTGACTCCAGGGGACAGTGATTGATAAATAGCGGTGATTTTCTCTGCAAAAAATTTGAGGAATGATTTGCACTGTTCAGGTGTGGAGGTAGAGAGGGCATCGGCACAGGGCTTGAAGAGGATGTTGACGGGGGTGACGTGACGAGGGTTGGGGTTGTTGATGGTGGAACAGTAAGCAGACTTGGTGGCAGTGAGGGCTTCTTTGTAGGTAGAGAGATGTGGAGTTTATAGGCTTCGTGGTCGACAGTGAGTGAAATTTTCCTGCAGAGTCGTTCCATTTGGCGGCCAGGTTATCTCATTGTGCGGAGCTGGGGTGTGAACAAGGTGCAGAGGTGTTAAAGGAAACCGTTTTTGGGAGTGAGTCGAGGGAGGCAGAAAGTGTGTTGTTGGGGATATTGGTGAGATCATCAGGCGAGGTCGGGGCTGGATCCAGGGTGAGAGCTTTGGAGAGCAGGTCTGAGAGCTGTAGGGGGTGATTGATTTTGTGCTGCGGAAGATTATTTCTCTGAGGAGTTGTGGACGTGGGGTTGGGGATGAACCAGTGAACTGTATGAGATTATGATCTGACAGAGGAAATGCAGATGGGTGGACATTGAGAACCGGTAGATTGACAGAGCAGACGACGTTGAGGATGTGGCCTTCAACATGGGCAAAGTGACGTGCTGGGCAGGGTTCGAGTTATGGGGGGACCTATGGGGTCTTGGACCCCATAGCTAGAGTCTGGGACCCCATAGCCCAGAACACCTGTGGGACCCCCACAAATATAACTTTTTTATTTTTATTTATTTTTTCCTTTTTTGTGTTCCAAATAACACATTTTTCGATGGAAGAATTATTATTATTTATGTTAACTAGTTAAATAGGCTAAATAAGAAACATGTTTTCAGTTTTCCCAAAACAACCGTTTGAATTGTTGTGTGAAATAGGCTGCATTTCACCTCCAAGCCACCATGTGCCGCCCATGAGCGCGTGTTCTACTGCTACAACCGAGTTGCAGGGAGAAGAAGCCACAACATGCAACCATCACGTGATGTAAACAGCCGCCTGAGCCAACAAGATCTTATTAATCTTTAGTATAGCGTTATCATGCCACTGAAGAAAAGGCTGAAGCTGTCAACGGGGTGTACAAGCCTGGATAGCTTCGGTTTCAGAAAGAAACAAAGAACGACTTCAGACAAGGGACAACGACCTGTTAGTGCAACAGCTAGGTTGCTACTAGCTAGTAGGTAACGTTATGGTCTGATGATGATGTCGTGGACACAGCTGAGAGGAGAGGAGTCTGAGATTTTTCATTTTGTAAGTATTAAGCCTACAGTTGTTTTTGTTCTAACAAGATGCTGCTACTGTATCTGCTGAAATATGCTGCTGTTTGTTGCAATTTGTTTTTCATTCACAAGTTCTTGATTACCTGTGCACAAGGGGTTTGTTCGTAAGGTTAGCCTACTCTGGTAACTTCCGGTCTGTTGTTGCTATGCAACGGTAGCGTAGGGGATGGCTGCCCCATTCATCTGTTTTCTTCTTGTTGTTGTTTTTAGATAGCGTTTCTTGCTGAGTGCAGAGAACTGCTCGGAAAGCAAATTGTATGAGCATTATGTATATATTTTTGTAGTTTTTGATTTATAAGTGCAGAGACAGAGTTAAATAAATGTTAATTTAAGTTAAGCAATTTTGTCTCATTTGTAAAATTAAATTGTTGTATTTTATCAGATGCAAGTGTAAGACTGAATAATAACATCATACAACAGTCTAAACCGAATGTTAATTTAAAATTAGATATTCCTCTAAATCTGGCTTCAAACGGCCACAATTTGAGGAAAAAACGGCCCAATTTTTTTTCGCCGACCCCCGATTTAGGGGGACCCCATAGCTATCTGACTATAACTCGAACCCTGGTGCTGGGTGAGGTTGAAATTGTCGAGAAGGGTGATGAGTTCAGATGCAGACTTACAGGTGGGTGAATCGATGTGGATGTTAAAATCGCCGAGCAGCAGTTCGACGTATGAAGAGACTTCGGATAGATCAGACAGGAAAGATTGGGTTTGGCCGGTATGTGAGGATGACAGTCTTGGGGCAACAGGTTTTAAAAGCCAGGAATTCAAATGAAGATAGTGTGGGGAGGGTTCTGTGGTCCAAATGAAGAGACTGTGGGGAGGGTTCTGTGGTCCAAATGAAGAGACTGTGGGGAGGGTTCTGTGGTCCAAATGAAGAGACTGTGGGGTGGGGTCTGTGGTCCAAATGAAGAGACTGTGGGGAGGGTTCTGTGGTCCAAATGAAAAGACTGTGGGGGGAAGGGGGTCGGGTGAGCTCTGTGGTCCGGAAGTTGCTATTGATTGGAGCTGCATAACGCTAGCTCCTGGAGGACAGCTGAGCTTAGCAACCAGGCAAGGCACTGGTGAGGCTGACCAGGGAAAGACATTGTTGTCGTTTTTTGTCTTGTTTTTGGTAAATAACCACAATTATATGACATGTAGTTCCGACCAAGCAATCTGATTGGTCAACTACACATTTGGACCGTTCTCAAATGAGTATAACAGCACACCTAGCCGGCCTCATCACTAAAATATCACTCCGCCGGTCTATTCAGCAGACAACAGCAGCAGCATAGAGTGTCACGTTAATAACCGCTCAATAGCTCTTGGTCTTAACGCAGCAGGGGATGCAGCCGCAGGGATGACGTATTTTTGTAGTCGGAACGCGGAAGTCCCGGACTTCCAAGTTCTTCACTGTTTCTGCTATGGGATTTTTTAATGGGTTTTTGGCGCAATGCTTCAAATAAGGTCTGTGGGCAACGCAAACTTAATCAAATGCGAACCAGTGTTCAGTGGGATAATCGTCACACATGAGGACCACTTTCATGAGTTCTGAAGCATAAATGCGAGCCCTAGAAGTAAAAAGCTCATGCTAAGCTATTCCAGAACTACACACACTGACACAGTGTCGCATAGGCTTCCACGCCACGTCACCACAGCCAAATTCAACCTTGTTGATGTGTGCACTGCTGTGCACTGATTACCCCGGGCTGAACCAGGTGAGGGAAAGAGAATTTCCGTGTTCGTCCTTTGAAGTGATGACGTTATTGACGTATAATATCCCCGTCGACTCAACAGTGTAGTCTCATTTAGCCGTTTGCTAACTAGCCACCCTTTTAACGGCACGTAAAAGCTTAAAAACTCATAAAAGTGGTCCTCATGTGTGAAGATTATCCTGCTGAACACTGGTTCACGTTTGAATAAGCTTGCGTTAACCACAGACCTCATTTGAAGCATCGCGCCAAAAACCCATTCAAAAATCCCATAAGCAAAAACAGTGAAGTTGACAGTTGACAGTTGATTTGTTTATTTAGACGGGACAGTGCAAAATTAATGGACACAAAGAACATAATCAGAGTGTAAAAATTGACGGATTTAGCACGAGACTCGAGCACGAGGCTCGAACACGTTGCACATGGCACGAGGCTAATTTCCATCCGTAGTCCCCAAAAAGAAGAAGAACCCGGAAGTGTTAGCATTGATGTTTTCTGGACTCATTCCTGCGGCTCTCTATTAGCCTCTCATCACATTAACTGCACCTGTGTGGAAGGAAGCCGCAGCAGCTGAGTTAATGTGTTTACAGGTGTGGCAGCCTATCAAGTCGGCTGGCTCAGCCTGGCTGACTCAACGGGGACTATTTCTTGTCTATTGGAAATGGAAATTAAGCAAAAAGTTTGTTATTTTGAGAGCAAATTGCCCCAAAATATGAACACCTTTACATCATATTTTGTATTTTGTTGGTAACGGTTGCATAATCGCATTACACTCGAGGGTGTTCTTTAACGTCGTTATTGGCACTTCAGTGACGCATACGGACCTCGGCTGCACCTCGGTCCTGCCACATCACTGTCGTGCCAATAGACCCTTCTCACGGGGGCCATTTTGTGTCGAAAAGGCAGGGTAAACACAGGCGCAAGCAAAACACTAATGAGGGTTTCCGACTTCCATGATTGGGATTTGGAAACCCTCATTACTGTTTTGCTTGCACCTGTGTTTATTCTGCCTTTTCGACACAAAATGGCCCCAGTGAAAAGGGTCTATAACGACGGTAAAGCACACCCTCTCGTGTAATCTTGCTTAATTCATACCTAATAATAGTTTGCCTGAGGATCCTTTCAGTAGTATCATGTTTAATGGTTGATGTACATTATTTTTCAAATTTCTGAAGATTTTGTTTTAATATTTGGTCATGATGTAAAGCGTTTATATAGGCTGTGTCAGGAAGATCCTGTGGTCTAAGGCTACATGCATAATTTGTCCACCTGGCCCAGTAATGAAAGGTACATTAACCCTGGGCCTAATAGGCTTAGGGCAGTGCAGTAATGGCCTCTGAGGAGCAATCAGAGAACCTACGAGGTTGTCACTGTGATGTTGGAGGGTAATAAAGCTGGCACGTCCATGCACATGCCCCAGGGAGGAGGGGAGCTGCCTTGGGGGATGGGGTTAACGTAATATTGAACACTGCCTAAAGCCTTTTATCTTTGGGATATTGGTAGTGGTTGGTCGTGGAAAGGTTTGAATGGTGACCACAGCAATTCAACAGAGTGTCATTGTTTGACTTCTCACTTCTCACACTATGTAGAACCATAATTCATTCCAAGCTTTCTGCAATCGCTGTAAGAGTAAAATAATCAGAGCTGTAATAAATCACAGTGCCACCTCTCCCTGTGCAACTCAGTCACATGACTCACAGGAATGAAACCACAAGCAGAGTTGTACATACACAGCAAAAATGCATTGTGTTTTGTGCGTCCACATGTGCGTGTGCTGTCTTTGTTTAGGCGTGTGTACGCGAATGGCAGTGCCCCTATTTTATATAGATCAATAATGCCAGGTAATAACATGAATACGGTAATAGCCCTGCTCTCCTTGGTGCCTTAAGCTTTATTTCACAGGGTAGATGGGGCTGCAGAAGAGGGGTGGGGGTGGAAATGGTTGCAAAATGGGGGATAGATGTAAGGACAGGGCAGCAACATCAGAAAACACCTGCAAGCTTAAATGTAAATGAAGTCTCGATGGATGCAGTCAAATGTCCTCAGGGCAGGGAGATCTCACTGCTTATAATCATGTTGAACTAGACCACCAACGGGAGCTGCATGCAGATCCAAAATAATGCATCTTGTCATCAGATCACACTGTTTTAAAAGGCATGCATGACTGTGAGAACTATAGGACCTGCCAGCCTAACTGTTTGGGAAACTGGACTGGGAATTAGACATTTTGTGTAAGGGTGGTGTTAAGTATTTTGCCCCTCCGCCTCTCCAGTATCAGCTATGGAGCTCTCATGGTAGCGTTTTCTCATTATTGTCCAGGTACTTTACTGAGGGTTAGATCTTCATTCCCAGGCCTGTCAGGTTTTGGTCAAGTGTTGCCCATTTCCCTATTGATGATGCCCTATGAGCTAACCAGGGCCTGAGAACAGGCCTTCTCCCAGACGAAGAGGACAGAATTCTCCTCTGGGAAGCTTGGGACTAAACTAAGCTCTTCAATTCAATTCCGGTAAATTGAAGAAAGGATGACAGAAAGACTTATAAAGGTTGTTCCTATGGGGGGTTGGGGGGGATATATCAGTTTTCCAGTCCGGCAACATTTGAATTTATTTATTAATAAAACATTTTAAATGGCTGGATATCCTTTTCTAAAAAAGACTGGTTGCCTCTACCAATGCAGTGGGGGTTCAAGGAAAGGAATGGGCATTATCCTTCTAATTCTTTGTCAAGCCTAGAGAACGTTTCAGAGCAAGAGTACCAAACTGACTTGAAGATCAACTAGTGATGGTGACCCAATATGGCAGGCATTCAAGAAATCGCCCTGAAATACTTTGTCCACAAACTACTTCCATGACCCTGTGTCACCTCTCTGTAACCTCAAAGCCACAACAACAAGGATGCTGTGGAGCAGGTCTATATAGTATATACTGTAAACGCTTCAATTCAAATACAGTACATCAATACAAGCTTGATGCTTTCACTTGGTCCCATGATCGTGTGTCCTCTAACCTCACTGCAGCAACGTTCAGTCTATCATTATGCTTCACCCTTGATATTAAAACCAGACCTTTTCTCGCCAGACATTCTGCTTTTAGCCTCAGCAATTATATAATTAATGGGAGGGAAATATGTTTCGAATTTGAAACATTCTTGTAATGAATGTTGATTATATGTGTTGTTTTATATCAGATGAGGCTACATTACCTCTTTTCATTTCTATTTACAATAATCACGCCGTATCTGCAACACAGGAATCACATTAAAATATAACTTGTTTTTGATGGTGAATAATTGTATCATGATTTTTAAAGAACATAGATCATTTGTCATGAGGGAGAGTGAATGATTGTTCGTTACCACTGGCTGAAAGCTTGAGCTTAGCCCTACTAGGCTACTCACTGTAGCCTCTTTATGGAAACAACTGCACCATCATTTCCTTTAGGTGCTGGAGTGCGGGAGGGAGGGGGGGCTATTTTTAGTTGAAGTGAGTGAAACTAAGCTGAACTTTAAAAACTCCAAAAACTGGTAACAAACAGAATCTCTGATCAAAATATTTAATTCACATGTGACTTAGAACGATAACTATGAAGATATACTGTATATATAGCTATATAAAAAATCTGAGTAAATAGCATGCCTATCTGTGGCCCCACTATAGCAATGACTACAAAACCGATTAAAGCAATAATTATAGTTAATTATGGCTTTTGGTTTTATGTCAGAGCGAGTTTTTGGATGCAGAGACGATAACCAATAAAAAGAAATCAACCAATCAAATGATAGGGGGCGGGAACATTTGGAAGCTTGCTGCAGCGATGCTTTGTTTGCTGAGGGTCTTTTCACAGATGTCGCTGTATTGTGAATGCTTGAGCAACAATGCATCGTTATAGTTATTGTTACTATGTGAAGAAAATAACAAATGGTTGGCTGTGGGACTTATACCATACTGCCTGGTGTCGGAGCACAGCACTGTATTTCCCTTGGAGGTGCTCCTGAAAGCCTCATAATACTGTTTATTTATTGCCCCCTTGTGGAGGTCTATAGAAGCTGCAATCTGTGTAAACCCAATTGTGAATAATGGAGGAGGGTCAAAATGGAAGTAATTGATTTAATTTGTGTGCAGAAGAGGGAATTGATCTGTGAATAATGTGCTCAGTTTATCGCCGTGAAAATGGTGAAAGTGTGTGCTGCCCTGACCTGGATTCATTTGCACCACAGCACAGGCCAATCATGTGCTTCATTTCCACAGCCAGCGTCAGTTTGCTCTTCCACATCTCAACAGCCAGCTGACTGCCCACAGAGCTGCACAATATGACGAATAATTAACACACCTCAGTCTTTACACTCACACACACACACATTTTCTTTAATTAAAAACACCATGTTTTTTTTCTTTCCTTCAATACAATATGTACATCTGTTGCGTCATATGAATAGAATAGAATAATTCCGTACATTACATCATATATACATACCAATGAGTACAATGCAATCCACTGTTACTCAGAGGGAGATGGGATAGAAAGGTTTCCTGCTCATTTTCAACTGTAAGCCCAGGTTGAAAGACCTGAATGCTTAAGTCTTCTGATGAAAGGTCGATGCCCACCACACCCTATAGACCACTGTGCTGTGCTGTCCAGTGTTGCTTCTGCTTTTTGCAAGAAAACTCCCCTTGTGCATGAGGAAAAAGTCCAGGACAAAGAGGAGAAAAAGAGACGAGAGGACAGTAAAGCCGGTTCTCCTTTTGTCTTGCTGCCTTCAGCCTCTTCTGAAATCAAATGGATCTCCTTGCTCAGCCTCAACAGACGGCTGTTTTCAGTTGTTTTTGAGAAACATGAAATGCTCGGCCTGAACTCAGAGCCTCCTCCCGGTCCTCAGCGGGCCGGCCGGCCGAGCCGTGGCAGGCCGAGCAGGGCTTCACTGAGCCCGGCCTGAACATGAGCCTCCTCCCACTGTCTCCAGGCATTTACAATAACTACTGCATATAGAAAGAGCCAATCTCCTCGCTGATGGTCTCATTTGCTCATGTAGGTCATATAGAGGCATCAGTCTTTCATAACCAGGTAAAAGTTCCATATGGACAAGTAGGGTTTGCTATAACAGGCAGCTTCTGAGGCTATCTCCTTGTACACAGTTTCACAGCATGGCATTTTCATGCGGCGTCGCTATGACGACCAGCTTTGGCGGTTGGCACATTTGAAGGGGTACTGTTTGCGGTGGAAAACCAACAGGTACTACCAGAAGCGAGTAGAGTAGGGTAGAGGCGATACTATGCAGTCGAAATGCGGCGTGAGAGAACCGAGTATGGACTGAAAGCTGGAGAAGGAAGTGGACAGTAATAAGGCATCAGGGTACAGTATCAAGGCAATAACAGGAACACAGGGTGAGTCAGACAGTAGGGTTTCTATTTCATATTGCTCTCTATCCAATGTTTGAAGTTGGCTACATATGTGTACACTGTGTAGAGGTCTGGGTTACACTCTCCCTGGTCATAGCCGAAGCTCACTAGTCCCAGGAGTGTCCAGAGGCCCTTGCTCTCCCCCCGCCCCTCTGTAAAGCTGAAAGAGGGCTCCTGCTCTGTGCTGAGGGCAGGGAGGATGAGGATACCCCCGGTGTCAGAGGGACAGATGTTAGACGGGCCATAGTCCGGCTTCTGGCTGCCGCACAGCATATTGTCTGTAACACTGACGGGCACGCCGTTACGGGCGTACTGCTGCTCGCATGGCACCACGTCAGCCAGGTGCACGGCCCCAACTCTCGCCTGCTCATCGGCCCCCAAATCTGCGTCAGGGAGAGGGGACCAGCCCGTCACAAGCCCTCGCCTGGAGACCACCTCTCCCCCCTGGACGTCCGGGAGGCAGACGGGCAGGACTCGCTCCCCAATCCGCGCTTTGTCCAGCAGCTTGATCACAGCCAGGTCCGAGTCGAGAATCAGGGGGTCGTAGTTTGGGTGGACTGCAATGGAGGCCACCTAAAAGGTGACAGAGAGGGACTTTATTAAAAAGATTTAGAAATAAATGAGTTGAATGAATTTGCTGGCAACCTCATTTTCGAATTCGGCCTTCATTTTCATTTGCACAGTTTTGATGCTATCACGGTGACTCAGACAGATGGACAAACAGACAGACACACAAACAAACAAACAAACAAACAAACAGACAGACACCAGACAAACAGACACACAAACAGACAGACAGACAGACAGACAGACTTATTCACCTTAGTCTCTTAAAATAGATGCGTTGGTTGGCTCCCGCAATTTGCAAATGCTTTCGCCTACCCCTCTGTACTTCACATAGGAGAAAGTTGGTCCAAACGGATGTTAGGTGGGACATCCGCTCAAGGCGGAATATCCGCTAATTTCTCCAATCACCTCTTTCGGTTTTGTTTACATGTGTCGTGATTGGTCGAACACTATCAGACTTCTTTGGAAGATGACAAATTTGGCCCAATTTTAACGGGCTGAAGTGCCGACTATCTCTAGAGCATATTTGAATATTGTGGAAGAGATAGACTGGCTTGAGAGACTACATTCGACTGGCAAAGTACCCAAAACCCTGTCTGTGGTAGTTCACGCTACTATACTGTAGGTGTCTCCAGGGCCACATTTTGCCATGACACGCACACGCGCGCGCGCGGTGAGAACACGCGGCTAGTAAAAATAAAAGCAATCAACAGAAAGTGAATGAGTGAATGAGGATGAATAAAGCTAATTATTGAAAGGAGAAATCCAGCAGCAAACTGATCAGTAATGCACGGGAAGCCACTGCAATTACTTTGTACCTAATCAGCAAATACGGTATCTCCATATGCACGGGGTGTGCAGTATGGAATTTGCATGGGATACATTTGACCAATCATTGAACTAGGTTCATCATCACTCATTGATATCTTACCCTGAGGTGTTGAAGGCCTTTGGATTCCAGGCGGTCATCACGGTACTGCTTCCCCACCACCACCTTGATCTTAGCTGCATCCAGAGGGTACAGCTTGCCCAGCTGGGTCACACAGTGCGCCGCCGCCACTACACTCCTCTGGTTCACCAGGGCCCCGCTGCACACCAGCTGCCAGTCGGAAGCCTGCTCGTGGACGCCAGTTCCCCCTCCTCCACCCTTCTTCAGGGACTCTGCCTGGCCGTATGCTTTGCCCTTGGTCACCTTGGTCCCGGCACCATTGGTGGTGCGGCGGTAGATGGCTGCCAGCCAAGGCCAGTGAGCCTCTGCCATTCTCTCCGGGTCAAAGCTCGGATGCTTCCCACACACTGCCAAACAGGAGGAGAGGACAGAGAGAGAGACAACGGTTGAAGGGAGGGAGACAGTGGAAATTCTAAAACACTTGTCCATACCCGGGGACAACTCTGTGCAGACTTGCCGAAAATAGCAAACATGCTAATAAACAGCTTTGGAGTATGTATGTATGTATGTATGTATGTTGGATTTTATTGTGTGATGGCCTTTTAAATGCTCATAAACAGCTTAAATTTGGGAAAATGGAAAAAAACGGCTTTGCCACTTCCTGCCTATTCCAATGCTCACCCATGTGTAGTTTCAGATCAGGAAGTGGCAAAGCCGGTTTTTCCATTTCCCCAAGATTCAGATATTTATGAGCATTTCTCCTGCATTTCTGATGACATCATCAGGAAAGTGTGTTTGCCTACTGTGTGAGTGCATTACAAGTACTAGTGCTTGTTTCCTGTGGTCAGACAATAGCTAGTGGTCATCTGCTGCCCTCACCAGGTGAACAGGAGACATGACGCCCGCTCCACTTCCCAGTCTTCAAGCAAGTACGGCGAGCACTGCCCGAGTGTTGGTAGAAGGGAGAAGCACACTCATACTCGATGTGCGTGTACAGGTGGTGGAAGCCCTGGGGCAGCTGGGAGAACACTGGGGGGCCTTTAGTGGGACCGTCGGACTGGAATTGTCGGCCCACCGCGGAGGAGTAGAGCTTGTGCACAGGGGTCTTCCTGGGGGGGAGAAGAGGTCATGGGTATACTATGCATACACAGGGACGCAATCTTGATTTAAAAGGTGTGGGGGGGGTCAGGGACACTATTAGTACAGGCCCAAATTCTCAAAAGGGCTTTAATGACCATGTGTTTTCTTCTTCCCATAATTTTAACATGTCCCCATTCATTCTATAATCTATAGAATAATATTTATTTGTAACATTTATAGGATAACCCTAGGAAAGCCATACATCCAGTGAGTGCCCTAGGTCTCTAGTTTCATGAGGCTGTGATTATCCTAGAGGTCACAATAGGTCATTTTATACAGTGAGGTCAAGTTTCAAAAATGGTCTCACTACAATAAAATGGCTACTATGGGGAGTAACATCATCACACATGAATACAAATGGGCTCATTGAATCCACAATAATCTCAGCTTTCCAGTCATACCCAAATTATGCAATTCCAAGACTGTTTAGGGACCCCAGTATGCAGAAATATTCAAATATAATAGGCAGAAATAGCACATATACTGCATGCAAGAAACTGCATGGCATTAGCATAAAGTGGGCATGTATGTAAAGGGGAGACTTATGGGAACCCATAGAACCCATTCTCATTCAGATATCGTGAAAGGACTTTTAAAATGGCCATGGCGGTTTTTCCCTCTGCAAAATGTCAGCCTAAATCTGGATCTGGACCCCTTCCCGACAAGGTAGCATGAAATGGTTGGCACCAATGGATGCCTTAGGTCTTCTAGTTTCATATGACATCAGTATCTTCACTCTAGCCTTAAGAATGGCCCCACTACAGCCTCTGAGAGAGAGTCATGTCGTTCGAGGAGTTGAAAAAAGTGCAATCCAATACTGCGGTCTGAAAAAGTGGGGGGGGGGCATGTCCCCTGTGTCCCCCCATAAATTACGTCCTTGCACACATATCCAGAAACTGTAAACAGATGTGCAGACATTCATTTGACAGTTATTGAAAGTTGACTTGAGTTAAGTTGAGCACCAGTGATGTCAGCAGAAGATACGGAATCATTGCATTGTATTAATTACAAGTCTTGTAATCAACTTAACTCAAGTCAACTCTGAATAAATGTCAAAGTGAATGAATGCAGAACGGTTTAAAGTTTTCGGATATGTGTGAGATCATGTGCCAAATAAAATCTTAATTTTTTTGGTGAAGTGCCCCTTTAAGTCTGGCTTATATAAAAGTGTGCTGGTGATGTATGTTTATAGCTTCAGAACATTAGCCAGTATGTAATGATATGCTATGTATGTCAGGCTTTTAATGTGAACAATGATGTTTATCGTGGAATGTAATATTGAATCGTATGTTGTTGAACGTACCTGGACGGGGCCTGGGGTGGAAGGACTCTCTGTCTAACCAGCTCTGACACTTTGGGCTCCCGACATGCTGCAAATAGACACACACACCCCAAAAATATCATTAACACCTGCTGTGAGCCAGCTAACACCTGCTGTGAGCCAGCTAACACCTGCTGTGAGCCAGCTGCTGTGATTTGAATAGAGCCGAAGCCGATGCACAGGCTGCGGGTGGCATGCTGACTAAACTGACAAAAGTGCTTTACATTCTACTGTACAGTATGTCTGGATCGGCAGAACACTGTACAAATTCCCACAAACTTACACCCTTTAAGAAGCAAATATGGGAAACAACCGGACCGACTAACAAGTACAGACAGCACCCCACCTACCAACAATGAATTAAACAAATGTAAATGAGAATCAGAATCACTTTTATTGCCACAGTATGCAAGTTACATACAAGGAATTTGTCTTAGTGTCTGTATGCAGCGTAGCGGTCGCCGGTCACATCAATATACAGAGATAAGACGTAGGAAGATAACTAAAGACAATCGCAAAGTTGCAAGTGCAATCAAATCGAGTAAATATATACAATATGTAGATGAGTGGTGAAGTGTTCTGTGGATGATAAATATGAATTTACGTTGGATTTACATGAGATTTACAGACTGAGTTAAATAGACGTTAAATAGGCAGTGGATTTACATGAATTTACAGTCAGAGTTAAATAAGAGTTTACATTGAATGTACATGAAATTTACAGGCTAAGTTAAATAGGCATTAATGTGCAGGGAATTTACATAATTTACAGTCCCAGTTAGACAGGCATTAAATTAGATACAGTATAAACAAAAGCAGATTGCAGTACCTCTTGCACAGAGGGGCTGTTTGCCACTCCAGGTACCATCTGGTTGGCAAGTGCGGTGGGCGTCACCGCTGAGGGCGTAGGAGTGGTTACAGAGAAACTCCGCTGTCTGAGGCTCCACGCCCGGCACCAGCCGCTGATAGCCGTGGTAGAGACGAGGCAGAGGTGGACAGCTCTTGTCTGGATGAGGGGAACAGAGAGTGGGATAAGTTGGAGGCCAAGGAAAAGGTCATACGCTGTACATTTAACTGCACAATTTCACAATATGTCTGTGTATGCTCACTATGGTGTGACAGTTGCAAATATGCCTACTATGCTTTTGGAACATTGTTTGGTTGCAGTAACAGATTAATCCACTGGGTGGTGCTTCTTGGTTATACTGAGACTGAGTTGAGAACAGGTTGAGTCAGTGCCACTCCCTCAGGATGGTTGACAAAACGTATAGACGGGTTTCACATAGATGCGCGCGCATCGCCGGGGTAGAAAGCTGCTCCACACATTACACATGTATGCTCCACACACTCGTTTGAGTTGACTGCCGCCTCGCCTGGAAAGCAGACGAGAGCAGCCGAGCGCAGCCAGGTGAGGCGTCAACAAGTCGAACACCCCCGCAGCACACTCACTGCTGCTTTTCGTCTTCTACAATTTAACGGCGGTTTGTAAACAAATTAAAACATGCATTAGCGCCACCCACACAAACTGCTCAAATGACCCAGCCCTTCAGATTACTTATTTTATTGTTAATGTAGGCATTACAGGTGGTATTTATGTCAAATGTAGAGTGACAGCTTGGAATAGATATAAAATTTAAGTTTCTACACTTCACTGTGGGTTTGTGATGCACCTGTGTTGAACCAATGGGCGATCAGCTCGATGCGTTCCTCGTCATCCTCTGTCACTGCGCGATGTGTATCTCGTCATCCTCTGTCCCTGCGCGATGCGTTTCTCGTCATCCTCTGTCCCTGCGCGATGCGTTTCTCGTCATCCTCTGTCCCTGCGCGCGCGCACGCACCCACTAATGTTTGTATACAAGAAACCCGTCTATAGGTGAATAAAGTGGTATGTGAGTGAAATCCCAATAGCGGGAGCTACCTTCCCTAAAGCTAATGTAAGCTAAGCTAAGACGCGACCAAACTCGTTGCGATGGCTCAATGAGTTGCTTACCGGTGACACTTTGGTTGCCTTCTTTCTCCTTTTCCTTTTCCTCCT
>NC_139636.1:17382031-17452031 GCF_964638095.1 Poromitra crassiceps
GGCTCTACTACCTCGGGGTCTTTCTTTTCAACCGTGTTCAGGCTGTTGTCGGTGTCTTTACGCTCCACTTTATCTTCCACACCTCCGGTGGGTTTTCCCAGCCCAGTGTTTCTCTCCTCTGCGCCTGCTTTATCCTTACCTTCAACCAGGGTTTTCTCTGGAAGGGTATGGATGTGTTTATCTTTACTGTCTACCGCTGTTGCATTCCTCTGTACAGTGTCTTGTCTCGTTCCCACCCACACGGTCTCCTTCTCCCGCTGTATCCTCTGGGGCCTTTATCTTCAGTTTTGCTGACATCTCTGTCGCTGTCTGCGTCTGTTTCTTTGCCCCTTGCTGTCTCCTTTGCCTTGTCTTTGTCCTTTTCTCGTTCGCCGAGTGTGTTATTCACTGGGACAGAGGACTACAAAGGATTGTTAGTGAATTGTCAGTTAACAGCTGATCGTAAGTCTTTTTTGTCCAAAGTTGACTAGTCATGCTGATAGGGCATGACTCACTTCCTGTGACTCATTGTGTTAATCTATTATGCTAAAGAGGCACCAAGCATGCAGTTAGTTTACAAAACTGAGGCCAAAATGAGCTGTTGGCACTGAACTCTAGTCCCTAACATTTCTGCCACTGGGACTGATCGGATGGGCGCAATGATGCCAATGCGGAAGTACCAAAAACTGCAGTTCCCTCGAATGGCCACTTCAGCCCATGTTAAAATGCCAGACTTTACAGCAGAAATAAACAGCCTGCAGAAAACGGTTTTGGGTCTCTATCCACCTTATTTTTGGCTGCCATTTTTGCCTGATCTGCTGATGGGTGCTTCTTCCGGTGTGATCCTCCCAGCCTTGTTGCTGACAGCTTGACACCCGTCTGGGCGAACGGAGCAAATCACTAATCAGGTCCAGCTTGGCAAAAATCTCGTCGATAAATATCCCTTTAAGAGCGCAGTGCATTCATGGGTAATCGCCTGCTGTGGCCAATATTAACCATTTCGAGTAACACTGTTTCCATACGGATCACCGGCGTTAGTTTGTTTATAACGTGGCTATATTCATAACGTTTTCTATCTCGGATACGTTATTTCGAATCGCACATAGGTTACGCCAAACCCCACATAGGTTACGCCTCGAATCCACATAAGTTACGCTAAAACGCACATACTTTACGCCTCGAATCGCACATAGGTTACGCTAAAACCACCACCGCAAAGCGTGTGGGTTTCAGGACGAAACAGACTCGAGCCACTAACGTCATCTTAAGAGCACAATATTCCTGGAATGCAAGTTTAACTAAACAGTTACATGTCCTCTGCATTCTACATAAAATTAAGATATTACGGGTTGTTTTATTTTTGTATGTTACATACTTATTGACCAAGTTATGTTCAATTCAGCCAGGGTACAGAGACTGAGTGTAGGCAGCCATCTTTTCAAATCAAGTAGAATACCATTTAGGAAATGGCAAGCTGCAGCAATAGTCACGTTAAACCGGACCTTGTACGCACAATTATTTTTTACAGTGGGGCATTCAAAATAAGGTGGATAGATAATTTCACCTTTCATGACAACTGTACAGGGTGAATCTTTATACAACTCACCCGTTTACAGTCAAATAGACGATCAAAAAAATACTGTTTTGAGTGTGATTGACAGGTCATCTGTTTAGTGATCATGCAGCTTGCGATCATGGACCAATAGCAGGCGGCGATGTGGCTCTGGGAAACCCCCTCTCCTTCAAATATGGCTACAAATTACCATCAGCGGCCAAAATCATGCCAAACTGTGATGTCACACTCACTCACTCACTCACTCACTCACTCACTCACTTCATCCTTTTATACACTCTCTGGGTCTGACCTTTGGTACAGATGGGAGGAGTCCCGCTCCAGGTGTTGTTAGGAAGACAGGTTCTCTGGGAGCTCCCACTGAGTTTATAGGGACGGTAACACAGGTGCTGCAGGGCAATGAGGACATCGTTGGGCCCATACACCAAGAAGTGGTCCCCATGTGCTGGCTTGGGTGGGAGGGCACAGAACCTCTCCACTGGCACTGCAGAGGGGACAGAACAATGCAGGCTTGTAGAGGCTGAAACTGGCCTTTTTCCACACGTTACTCCCTCTCTCTGTGTGTGTGTATGGCTTCCAGTGACAAGCAAATGACATACAGATGCTTTTCCCCAACTAGCCTTTGAATAATTTGGCATAAAAACAGTGGCATTATTCTCTTACCACACTGAGGGGCCGCAGCACTCCAGGTGCCGTCCCTCAGGCAGATGGCAGAACGAAAGCCCCGCAGCTCAAAGCCAGCGTCACAATGGAAAGTGATGCGTGCCCCCGAGTGATGAAACAAACCCCGTGTGGAGCCATGGGTGGCCACCGGGGGTCTGTGGCATCCCACCACTGAGTGGAAACAGACACAAACACAGGTCAGGTGTGAACACAATAATGTTGTCTTCTTGTTTCTTAACCTCTCCTCAAAGGATGGATCATTAATCGAGTCAGTTTGATGACAAAAGGCAGATTCAAGAATCTATTTTGAAAGGAGTTTCAGATAATGCAAACAAAGCAGATGTATGGACGTTTAGGAGGCATCTAGCACATTCCTCAAACAGCAGTTCATCTGCACCTCCCTGGTAGTAAAGACCACACAGACCGTCTGTACATAACCTTCATTGAGTGCTTTGCTTTCTGGTGTTCGCAGGTCAAACAGGTGGCTCAGGAACGCAGTTCCCAGCTCTCAAACTAATTATCCTGCATTGTAATTAGCATTTAAAAATACCCAGAGCTTTAAAAACACAGCCCACTATCTTACAGGCTCATTAATGAATCATTTAATTTGCCATAAAGTGTGGTAAAGTGTGGTAAAGTGTGAACAGCTCTCAATGCGACCTTAACACATGGCTTGTAAAGGAGGAAGAAATAGAATGCATGCAATAAAAGAGCTTTCATCAAACTATTGAATTTTCCACTGCTATAATGCTGCCTTTTATGAAGTGGCTAACAGAGAACTGCGGCTCGTCATGCGGGTGGACAGTTATTGTGGAATATTGTGGTAATTCTAGAACTCAAGATAATAACCAAATGCAAAGTAATGCAATCAGCAAAATGATAGTATAACTCCTTTAGCATTTTGTCATGTGCTGTTTGTTCCTTGTATTTCAGGTTTGTTGCTTATGGTTGAACTGGGTCTCTGTCTCCATCTAAAGTGCAAACTGTGCACACCAAGTTCACAAACACAAGTGTTAACGCTACAATGATCACACCATTACGCCACGTGCTGTGCGACAATCCCCTCCGGACGTTTGCTGTGTCGTTAACTTGGGTCAGATCCATGAAATTTGCCGGCTGTGGTTTTACAATTCCAAACCAGGGAAGCCTCCCTATAATCATTGTCTTTTTGCCTTACAGCATTTCCAACAGTCAGTCCCGTCGGGGATGGAGAATGATTTTGGACATCCAAACGTGGAAAAGAAAACGCTGCTTGACCCCCTTTGAATATTATGGAAAAAAAAAAAAACAGTTGAAAAACCCTGAGGTGTTGTTAGCATTTCAGGTATTGAAATGACAGCCTCTCCCTGCCCTCTTCTTCTCCCCGTCTCCAAATAACACGCTGCTCTGCACACATATTAGGCAGGAATGCTAATGGAGGATGCTCGCTCTGAATAATGACACTTAAGTAAATCACCATTTTGCTTTTGTCAATGCCTTTGAGTTTGAAATGATGCTTGCACTCCAAAATAAATGAAACAGACTAAAGAATGGATTGAATATACGGCAAGTAGAGAGAGAGAGAGAGAGAGAGAGAGGGAGAGAGAGAGAGAGAGAGAGGGAGAGAGAGAGAGAGAGAGAGAGAGAGAGGGAGAGAGAGAGAGAGAGAGAGAGAGAGGGAGAGAGAGAGAGAGAGGGATAGAGAGAGAGAGAGAGAGAGAGAGAGAGAGAATTTCCTACCGTGAGTGACTCCCTACTAGGGATGTCACGATACTATAATTTCTACTTCGATACCGATACCCAGGAAAATATCGATACTTGATACTATTTTCGATACCACGGGAATGGGGGATGATGACACATCAAGACGCATAAAAATAAAATTAGACAGATGGATGGACAGATGCACACTTCTCCATAATCTAGGCCTGATAACACTTTGAACTTGGACAGCATATTACCGCCACTCTAGCCACCAGAACACGTTTAGCTTGTTAAAGGAACGGATACCCAATGATAGGGAGGGGAAAATCAGTGATTTTTCATTAAAAGAACGCACTGATAGTATCAAAACTGTTGCAAATGAGTATTGTATCCATTTACATTTTTTAGTATTGATACTTTCGATACTCTCGATACCTGTTGCAAATTAGTATTGTATCCGATTAAAATTTTCAGTATCGATACTTTTCGATACTATCAATACTTTTGACAACCCTACTCCCTACAATAAATAAACATGTCCGTTTTAGCTATAGCTTACAATTATTGATGGGTAGATTAGTGGAGATCCTAAATAGATGCTGCAAACTTCATACTTAACTCTCTGACTGACTCTTGGGAGAAATGCGATTACATTTACACGCTTCTAAAAAAAATAAAAGACGACATTATGAGCATTATCCTGTTGTATTCTATTAAAAGAGCAGCTGAGGATTTCTCACGGGAGGAGGCTACAGATGAAGGCAGTGTGCGGAATGAAACTTGTATTTTACGGGCGTCTACCTCAATGGAAAAGCTGGCTTATGCTATAGAAGGAGGATTATTTCACCATTAGTTTTATAGAATCAAATTTAGCCCTGGAAATGAAACCACCAGGAGGAAAAAAAAGTGAGTGGGGCTCTTAGGAAGTCTGTTTCTGCACGGTCTTAAAGGACGTGTAGCGTGCATTAAAATGCAGGTCCAGATGCCCATAAATAATAGTCACTCTAACCACACCATGAGGGGGCAGCACTACTCTAATCACACCCTGAGGGGGCAGCATTACTCTAACCACACCCTGAGGGGGCAGCACTACTCTAACCACACCCTGAGGGGGCAGCACTACTCTAACCACACCATGAGGGGGCAGCATTACTCTAACCACACCCTGAGGGGGCAGCACTACCCCACAAGGAGAAGTGCTGCAGTGTGGTGGAAAGTGACAGTCCAGATTTAGGGAAAATCCAGGCTGGTGTAGAGGAAACCATAAAGGTTTGCTCACATTTCTGAAACAGTTTTCACTATCTTAAAGTCAATTTCATCCAAAGGTTTATGCTTAAATGCTTGACATTTGACAGGTGACATAGAAGAAAAAGTAAACGTATCCAAATAAAAGCTCTGATTCTAATAGCTCCCTGCTGGTCAGGAAAACTGGCTGGCGGAGAAATTTCAGCTGCGTGCGGCCGGCCATGGCCTCGGCCTCAGGGATGTCCTGTCACAGGCGCGCGGGGCGGGGCTGGCTCTGTGGGCTCTGTACGCACAGGAGCAGCTGGGTCGGCAAGCAAGGTACTGTATGTTCTCTCTCTCTCTCTCTCTGTATTCAATCCAATCTGTGTCTCTCTCGCTCTCTGAGCCACCACTTGTAGGCTAAATCCTCAAACTAAATGTCGCAATCAAAATTATGCTTTTTTCTTTCTTTCTTTCTTTCTTTCTTTCTTTGGTGTGGGGGGGGGGGGCTCAACTGGGGGTTGTAGAACTAGAAGGGGGTGCATGGCCTAAAAAGTTTTCTAAGTGCTGCACTAGAGCACCAAACACTATATACTCTCCTGCCTGTGTGCGGCGTGAGGGAGGCACAGACGCTGCTGCTGCCAGGAGGGCTGCTGACTTCATTAGAGGCCTACTCAGCAGCATGCATGGGAATAACTTACAATATCATCGTTGAATAACTGTAAGGCATGTATGACAGAATAACAGGTAAGCTATAGACTACTCTGGAAAGCCACCGCCCCAGCTTTTACGCATGCACCAATCCTCAAACGCATGCAATTTGATTCGTCATCATATGCACAATAATGCTGCTTCATCCGTTAGGTGGTCATCGCCATTTGCAGTCCATCTGGTGAGACGTAACACATATTTTGCATGATGATTGATTGGCCGTAGCCATAAATGGGACTGACCACGGAAGGGAAGGCAGCTGGCGTGAAAGCAGTCCAAACCGCAGATCTCTCCCTTGTGACAGTGAATCATCATTGGCCTTGACAAAACAATAACAGCTAAAAGGCTTATAAGCAGCAGGGAGGTCAAATACAGCACTGACTCTAAGTTTGTTGTTTAGACACTAGAGGTATCTCATCGCTATCACAAAATTACTAAATTCATTGCAATATTTGGTAAGCATCAAGACATGCTCTTATCAAATTCCTTATGAGATACACGTCATTCAACGTATGATCCTACACCAGAAACTGCTTCATTCTGCCCAGTGATTTGAACCTACTCTATACTTCTCCACTTGCCACCTTTTTGTACAAGCGTTGTCATAATGTCGAGGCTTTTCAGTCCTATTATAAGTTAGACAAACTCACCGTTTTCACACCTCTGTCCTGTGTAGCCAGCCAGACAGGCACAGTGGTAGGTGTAGGACGTGTCCAGAACACAGGTCCCATCGTGCAGACAGGGGGAGGAGTTGCATGCTACAAACATACATGTGTATAGTATGAGTATACAAACATACATGTGTATAGTATGAGTATACAAACATACATGTGTATAGTATGAGTATACAAACATACATTGTGTATAGTATGAGTATACAAACATACATGTGTATAGTATGAATATACAAACATACATGTGTATAGTATGAGTATACAAACATACATTGTGTATAGTATGAATATACAAACATACATGTGTATAGTATGAGTATACAAACATACATTGTGTATAGTATGACTATACAAAAATAGACCTTTCACTTAGCGGTACACTGATACATTCTGTTTGCTTAAACTATAGGCTCTCTAGCACATATGCTACACCAAGATGCTTGTATTGAAGCTGAGACCATTTGAATGACAATTCCATATTCCATTTTAAAATCTCTGTGGGCTGCACAGAAAGCAGAAAGTATTTAATTGGACTTGATGCCACGGGTATAGTGTGTGTGTGTGTGTGTGTGTGCGTGTGTGTGTGTGCGTGTGCGTGTGTGTGTGTGCGTGTGTGTGTGTGTGTGTGTGTGTGTGTGTTTTAGTATTACATTACCACTTGTAGATGGTGTTAAGTTCTTGTTTTTCCACCATTGTCAAGTGGAAATATCCAAGAAGTACAGCAGGGCAGAGGAACTGAAGAGAATGACTGTGCATGGATTTGTTAGAACTTGGCACAATTGCCAGCGTTTGATGTACCTGAGCTCTCCTGGAACGTGGCAAAGAAACCGTCAAAGTTCTTGTGCCCGTCAGACACAAAGAGGATGTGCAGGTTGTTGCCGGAGCTCTGAATGGGAGCGGGTCTGTTGTTGCCACAATAGCGGCCTATGACACGCGAGTTGATGCTGTCGCCGTCTCGGACCTCCACGTAGTCATAGCGACAAGAATGATCAAACTCCAGACTCAGCATCATGAACCTAATAGCGTGAGGAAAAACAGGAGAGACAACAGGAAGGCTCAGACAAATGTGGAATGCCTCGAAGAGTCTTGTAAACAAACTTTTTTTTCCCCAAAATAAAATGTCAACAACTATGCAAACTTTGAAATTATGTTAATTGGTGCACATCAGGTAAATGCAACTTCAGAAGAATGGATGGAAGTGTTTTTGTGAATAATTTCCCCTACAGATAACGCTATACTCAACACTATACTCTCAACTGATGAGATACAAGGGTGACAAAGTTCTACAGACACCAGCTGAATCTGTTTTTCCCGTGGAAAACTATCTTCACCTATCACTTCCGCCGCCCAAAAGTAAAGAACATTTTCATTGCAGTAACAGATCTGTATTTTCCACATCAAACAGTTTATCGTGCTGTCACCGGGGCGACTCAGGTTGACTAGGAAGTAAACCACATGTAGCGAACTGGCTGAATTTCTGTCGTGCTCCTGGTATAACCAACATTTTCCGGGAGAGCGCCTGGCTTTCCTGGCAGCGCCACACTCACTGGCATCATCACAGTCATACACTTGTTAGGGTTATTTAGGGGTATTTTGCAGCCAGTAAACAAGTATAGGCTAATCATAGCTATTGAATATGTTAACAGCTGTGGCGAGTGATTTTCCCCAATTTTACATGGCTCACTTGGTTTAATGGAGTTGTTGAGATTGTGTCTCATTTTCCCCCAATACCACAAATACAAGTTTTACATTTCTGTTTTTTCCCCTGTGTTGTTTTCCTTTCTCTTTTAAGTGTAAGCATTATTAGTGGAATAGACAGTATTTTGTTTCCTTGTCATCAACACAAAGTATAGGCATTTTGATACAATGAAGCCACAATTGTTACTCTATGATGCAGTTGATGGGACAACTTATGCGACACTAGATTCTTATTTAAGCTATAGCATAATCATTTGGTAGCAGAGAAAACAGTTAACAGATATCAAGCAACAGAAAAACAGATGGCAAAAGCCAATCTTTGGTTTTGTGGCTTTGGCAAGCTTTAGAACGTTCTTAAGAACCACTTCACCCCCATAACAAATAGGTTAACAGTCACTCTGCAGCCATTAAACAGTTGGTGTACATATAAATGTCATAACATTTATGTACTTGGTAACCAGTCATGCTGATACATAACATAATCCATGCCAATCTCAGCATCTCATTATTTCTTATCCTTGCCTGTTAAAACAGACGTAAAATGTCTGCATATCTATAATCACACATTAACATTTTTCTCTCAAGTAAGCTGTTGCACAACATTATTTCAAAAACAAATGTCTGGTGATTGGCCTGCAGTGAAATCTCTCAGGAATATGTCAAGGCCTGGGCGTCATCTCTCAGGCATATGTCCGTGGCTACAGACACAAGTTTGATGAACTTTTTTTCCTCTACAAAAATAAGAATAGCCTAATAAAAAAAGAGCCCATCTATTCATCTTTCATTCCGCCCTTGAAAATAATATGATATTGTCGATCAAAAACGCAAGTACCCGTACGTTTTGGCTCCTCTGTGAGTCCTCTGTGTCATTAAAGCAGCAGATCTATTTCACACGACTTGGCATGCATTAATTATTTGTGTGTGTGTGTGTGTGTGTGTGTGTGTGTGTGTGTGTGTGTGTGAGAGAGAGAGAACATGTATCTTCTATATAGGTATTTAGACATGAAGCTTTTTCAACAAGAAAAAGGATGAAGGCAACGAGGCGCAGGCGAGGCTAGAGGAGGTGGAGGAAAAGTTATTTCATTGGAAATTATTGCCTTTGCCCTAATATTCATTCATATTTAAAAAAGAATAATAAAGGGGCATCCAGGCAGTGCAGAGGTAGATTCCCTGCCTACCAACACGAGGGTCACAGGTTCAAGCCCCCATGTTACCCCTGGCTTGGTCGGGCGTCCATACAGGCACGATCGGCTGTGTCTGCGGGTGGGACGTCGGATTAAGGGTATGTGTCCTGGTCGCTCCCCTCGTCGGCCGGGGCACCCCCCCCCCGGGGGAACAGAGCGTCAAAGTCACACTCTCTTCCAGGTTAGGCATTACCTTTACTTGGGCAAACCAAGCAATTTTTTTTCCTTATAGTTTTGGTCCGGGGGAAATTGAAAAATGTAATTTCTAATGGTTTCTAAATAATGTTAATGAACATTAGGGCAGACTGGCAAAGCCAGTCTAGACAGTGTTAATCACTCAGGTCGTCAGCCACATTTTCCCTGTCTGAAGCGCAGCTGGAAAACTGGAAGGGGGGGGGGGGGGACCTTACCTGTGGCAGACAGACCAAATCATTTATTTGCATTAAAGGGAGGGAAAGTAAAATTGTTTTCGACCACTATGTCAAAGATAATTAGGAAGATAAAAAAAAATAACAAGCTTTTCTGTGACTCACAAATACTGTTTTCACAAATAGGCCTATTTTGACAAATTATTCTTTTTTAAATAATTTATGTTTAGTGATTTTCCTTTTTTAACAGAAAGAGTATAAGTAAATGTACTACAAGAAAAACATCAGCATAAGACAAGCGACAATAACTGCATAAAAAAACAAGGTCATAGGGAGTTTTTTTTTAATGTTATTTTTGATTAGTATTATTATTTCTAGCCCCCACCCCACCACCCCCTCCTTTACTGCAATATCCTCTAGGGAAAAAACAAAGTCTACTCCAGTCAGTGTCACTTTAGAAGAAGAAAACATCAACAACCCATTATTTGAGTGTGTTTTGTGTAACTACCCCCTACACATTAGTGTGCCATTCAAAGATGTGTATGTGTATTCAAAGTATGTGATTGTGAAGATGATATATTGGGGTTAAGGTACCATGTACATATTCCGTGTTCACTGTATATTAATGACATCTAGTGGACATTTGAAGACACACAGACAATTTAGTGTGTGTGTGTGTGTGTGTGTGTGTGTGTGTGTGTGTGTGTGTTTGTTTGTTTGTGTGTTTGTTTGTTTGTTTGTGTGTGTGTGTGTGTGTGTGTGTGTGTGTGTGTGTGTGTGTGTGTGTGTGTGTGTGTGTGTGTGTGTGTGTGTGTGTGTGTGTGTGTGTGTGTGTGTTTGTGTGTGTGTTTGTGTGCACGTGTGCGTGTGTTTCAAAGATGTTTCAAGATCCTAACAAGGCCTCTGCGGTCATCCAGGAAGCGTGGCTTTGGGGCCTGTTTTAATGAGTGAAAGTGCCGGTAATAACTGCTGGGATAAGTTTATATACACTTTCTTCTTGGATTCTTTCTTCTTTCTCCTTGGATTGTGCTTGGCTCACCTCAATGTTGCCCGATTGAATCTTTTTGGCCTCTCATTTGAAAGTGACATAGAGGACTCATTACTAACTTTATAGCGTGCTTTGGCTTGACATCAAGTCCTCCAGTTTGATCCTTTATCGAAGACCCTTGAGTCGAGTGAGGCTTAAACTAATGAGACCTAATGCTACATTAGCCTGTAGCAGCTCCTGACAAGTAATGCCATTGCCAGTAATGAATATGTTGCTCTGAGCGTACTGGGAGCCTCCATTACAGTTATCCAGAAGAGCGAAAAGAGAGAGAAATAAATACAGCAAAATGCTGTCAGTAATTCCCCAGAGACTGAAGCCAAAACTCGTAACGTTCCATTCATAAATCTCTGAGCGCAGCAGCACGGTTTAATTTAGGGGTTTTCTGGCAATAATGTCATAAAGGACATAAAATATGTGACGATCATTTCTAGTACTACAGATCTACTATTCTCTGTTGGAAGCAATCAATCGTGTCTATATTGCCATTTGTCGTCACAGCATGGACTGGCTGCCTATGCATCTCGCGGTTCTTCATGGTTGTTAATTTTAATGTGGAGCTTTAAATATCGTAGAGAAACGTGCGCTATACATTACATTACGTGCACTATACATTACATTACGTGCACTATACATGACACGCACTACACGCTCAGCATGCATCCAGCTCTATGCAGCTTTGTGTTGTTAAAGCCCTCGCCTGTAAAAAAGCTTTATGCGTAATGGAGAAATTGACAGAAATAGAAAGTTATCACAGGAATGCAAAAGTAATCACTTTCCTGAAAGCGGGGAGTTGTGGTTTCCAAACGCCAGTGTGAATTCTAGCTTGCCATCAGTCCATGACATACATCTTGTAGAAACATTCAAACTGAATGGAAATTTGACTTAAGCGGGCCGGCCATTAATAACTATTACAGCTGGACATCCCTAAAACTGATCCTATCACGCCAGATGAAACTGTCAACTTGAACTTTATTGAAATGTGATGTATTCTTTACAGTTTGCAGCAGGCACAAGCACGTTTCTGTAAATGTAAGCCAAAGGTTAGTCGTCGTCATTACCCCTGCGTCAAAGTTGAAAGTTACAACTTTATTTGCTCTAAATCAATGTGCAACACTGAATGGGATCATGTGTAGCCTTAAGGCCTGTTCAGATCAATGATTCCCAACGAGACTGGATGCAACTTGCAAAAGAATCCCAATGTCTGATCGTAAACGTTCCACAAAGGGTTGTTCACATAAAGGCAAAGCACAGACACAGATGACCGTTTCCATAGCAACAACCAGCTGGCGTAGCCCACTGCGTCGATACTTAGCTTGTCTGGATTTCTGTTTGTGTTTAGCTGGCAAGAAAAAAGAAAGAAATGGATGACAGTGACAGTGATGTGCTCGCAGTGTTTGCAGTAACACTTATCAATAAACGACGAAGACAGCGAGCTAGGAAACCGACGAAGATCTGGAGCCGTCTTTGGCTACTGCAGAGACAGGGTGCCACGCCAATTTATGTTGGAGGAGTTAGAAGAGAGGGATGTAACTGGCGTTCACCAATTTTGCTCACCTATTTCCCAGGTTTCATAGACCTAGTCAGATAGTCTACATACACTCAGCCATAACTCAGACACCATTGTCATGACAGACCTAAAGGTTGAGAAACTGCACTTGGAGATTTGACCAGGTATTTGAGAGACCCCAGGCAATGGCTTCAGACCTTCTGCAACTAACCAGTTCACACCGTGGCAATTTTCTCTGCAACATTTTATAACTGTGTTGCCTCGTTGCGAAGCATTGATCTGAACTGGCCCTTAGACTTTGTACCATACCTTAGATTTTAGATAGCTCCAAAAACGGTTTTCCCCTTCAGGTTAGTGCAAATGGTGTTCGGTATCTTATTGTGTTCGCATGTTCTTTTCTATGCATGTTGCATGTTCTTCTTTTATGTGACTTTTCCAAGAAAGTAATTGTGTGGTGTTTCTTGAAATTGCTGCTAAAGGGGGGGGGGAAATACTGCTCTAACCTATAGGCCAGGGGTGGCCAAACTACGGCCCGCGGGCCAACTGCAGCCCGCTGCCCGTTTTTAAGTGGCCCACCATGAATTTAGCAAAAAAGAAAGAGAGAAAAAAAAAGCTTTTTTTGGCCAGTGAAGCTTTTTTAGTTTTTTTCTATATAAAATAAAAACGTGATAGACCTTGCTTCTTTCACTCCGGTTCACTCGCCCCAATTCAGTTTCTGGCAGCCAGACAGCCAAGAGGTTTATGACAGTGAACATTACCACTTTTGTCCAGAGGGGCGACAAAATCAACCCAACTGAAACAGTAAAACTTGCTCGGAGCTGCTTTAATATTGTTTGGCCAGCGACTCCTTATATTTTTCTGTATGCGGCCCACAACCAAAAAAGTTTGGCCACCCCTGTTCTAGGCTTATCCATCATAGTGAGATAGATACAATACAATAACTACTGACAACTGATACTATCTCTAACCTTTGGCATTTGTTTTTGACTTTGCATTTGCAGTCTCTCTTCTTCTTTTTGTTAATCTTACCTGAGGTCTATGGTGAAGGGATGGTCTACCTTTATGGTCCACTCACAGCGGGCATTGGTGGGGTAACTCTCCAGCACCAGGTGGCCCTGCCGCTTACGGATCACTCCTCCACACTCTGAAAAACACACACTTGGAATTTCCAACAGCAATGTACCATAGGAAGTGGAGGAACAGCAGGCGTTAATTATATTTGAATTATTATTTTGCAGGTCTGCTACCTTAGTTACCATTCATGCCAAAAGCAATTACATTAGGGTTTCCAAAGCCATTGTAAAATGTCAAGATGGGGGAGGGGAACGTATGCTAAACAAACAGAAACATAAACTCAATAGGCACAGGGCCAGAAACCTAGCTTGCCAAGTTTCTGCTTTGAATAAAACGTATTTTCTTGTGCCCCATGGCAGAATATTTGCATATAGAGAAAGTTATAGTTACTGTATTCAACAGCTTGCCAGGATTCTGCTTTGAATAAATTGTCTTTTATTGTGCCCCATGGCAGAGTATTTGCATATAGAGAAAGTTATAGTTATTGTCCAAATGCTAATCTTTATAGGATTCCTGTATGTTGACTTGTGATTTCAGCTCCTCGTATAGAAAACCTCCAGGGCATATGGCAGCTTTCCAAGCTGGCACAGTTGTCCCAGATGATGATAGATCAGTAGGGAGGATGAGTAGGGATGAGACGACTTACGCATGCAGTCTCCACCAGACCAGCCAGGCCGACACTCAGCACAGTATTTGCCCCTGATGAAGAAGTCATCCCTGGGAGCCCATGTCCCATTGTTACAGCGCTTACAGTTCTCAAATATGCTGCAGCCTGGGAGAAAGAGACAGAGACATGGCAGTTGTGAGAGTGCAGAGAGACAGACTGACTTACATACATTTTTTTTTTAAAGAATAGTGATTTTTCTTTCTCAGAACTCTTCCCTCCCCTCAAACAGCTTGAACCCACCGGACGGACCCATACTATGTTTCCTTTACATCAGCTCTGCTAAACTCATCAAGCTCCAGCTGCTCCACAAGAGACCCAATACATCAACACATTGCTGCTTCCTGCTCCACTAAGACAACACATCAACACATTGCTGCTTCCTGCTCCAACACATCAACACATTGCTGCTTCCTGCTCCAACACATCAACACATTGCTGCTTCCTGCTCCAACACATCAACACATTGCTGCTTCCTGCTCCAACACATCAACACATTGCTGCTTCCTGCTCCAACACATCAACACATTGCTGCTTCCTGCTCCACTAAGACAACACATCAACACATTGCTGCTTCCTGCTCCAACACATCAACACATTGCTGCTTCCTGCTCCACTAAGACCAACACATCAACCTGCTTCCTGCTCCAACACATCAACACATTGCTGCTTCCTGCTAAACTAAGATCAACACATCAACACATTTCTACTTCCTGCTCCAACACATCAACACATTGCTGCTTCCTCAAATAGAAATGTGAAGAAACCCCTCCAAAATGGTTTCCTGGGATGATGTATTTTCACTCCATGGTTGCTCTGTAGGCTCAGAGTTTTAAAGGGCATTGAGCAAGGAGGACAAAAAAATCGTACGACCTGATAACAGGTATGACTGTAAACGATAACAGGTATGACTGTAAACAACGCGTGGGCTAGAGATGCACACAGAGGATTTATGGGGGTATAACATTTTTCAGTGTTTTACAGTAAAAAAAACTATGATGTACAGGTATCCATTTGATTATGAACAGCTGTTTTTTTTCTCCATAAAAGAAAACGTGAGCACATCCAAGCTGTGAAGAGAAGATGACACACTTCCTTACCCGGGCGGTGTCTAGGAAAAGAACGTGCTATAGTGTAAAGAGGGTGTTGGATGTGTGAGCTGATCCCCATGTGCGAATATTCTCACATATAGGCTTGCTATGTCTTGCTAAAATTGGCTATTGTGTGTCTTTGTTGCGCCTCGTTGTGTTTGATTTAAATCCCACTGTAGTGTTCTACAGCTGATTGTGTCGATCAACGTTCCAACTGTGATATTTCACTTTCCCTCCTCCTGCCAACAATACAGGAGGAGAAGAGCCAATGTGAAGTTGGCCCCAGAGACACGTAGCAGATTAGATCAGACACAAAGGCAGAAGTTATTTTAAATCTTAGCTACATGTCTCATCAGACAGCTTGTCATGCTGCACTGCAAACAGCTGTGCAGCTGATTGCTATTGCACTTGATCCAGCAGGTACATGGCAGCAGACATTTGAGAAAGAACAGATTCCAAAGATGGGAGTGTGTGGCTATTTATATCCAAATAGGGCTATTCATAGAGGTGGACAAATCTGAAATGGAAGCGTTTCCCGTCCCCATGGTGGATGCGGAGGTGTTGTGTGTTCGATTGAACGCAGTACCTGAATGGATAATGCAGGGGTCACACTCGTTGATGGCGTTGCGGCAGCAGGGCACGGCGTAGCCCACAGGCGTGCCCTGCAGCGGGCATTTGCAGCGGATCACATCGTACTCGCAGCAGCCCCGGCACAGGACGCTCCACTCCGGCCCCGGGCAGTGATTGTACAAATACCTGTAGTCTGGACCAGATGATAATCCAGGGTTAGCAACTCAGTCCTGTCACTGGCTGGGATGAGCACAAAGGGGGGAACATGTGGGTTTTATTCCACCCTCTGGTTAGACAATAGCCCTGTTTGGAATGGTTGACTCATTCGCTCACTCACTATTCCACATGTAGTGTTGATCATAATAGTGAATTATAGAGGGAATGATCAAACCAGTTTCGGAAACTACCTCACTCTTCTCCTTTGGTAAACACGACCGCATTGCATTGTGGTATATGGGAGAAAATGTAGGGTACATTCGCTGTTCACTAGAAATTACAGTGCATTGTGGGTGTTTTATAGTGGACTACATAGTGAATCAAATTAACAGTTGAGAATTCAGACACTAGTACAAAATGGCGAACACATTATAGTGCACTCTATTTCTGTCATAGCGAAGCGTTTTGAACAGGGCTAATGTGTGTTTCGTTGGACTCAATGGGGAAATATTGTGTAAAGCGTGGAAGATGAGACAGACGTGGAGAAAATATCTTCAATGTCATTGGTCGCTGTTGTAGGAGGATTCTGGTTGGTAGGTCTGTTTATCCATGCCACATGTTCTTGTCTAAACGGTGTTACTAATAAGTGAGTCTGGTTATTTCCACTGCCTGATGGTTGCAACCTCCTGCTGTCTCTTAGTGGTTTAGACCTCCCCTGTCTGTTCAGTGGTATGTTTTCTCCTATGACATTACATCAGACATCATTCGCTCAGTAATGGCAACATAGCACACTGGTCAAGTCACTGTCATGGAAAACGGGATCAGATCATTCATCTGAAAGTGCTTCTTCGGATCGAACGTTGACCTTCTCCTCTGTTAAGTTTTTACCCATTAAATCCATGTTTAATTGCACTGGAAAACAGTGATGCAAGGACACTTCCAGTCCGAGCGGTGGTTAGGTAACAGAAGATTTTCAGTGGAAATTCTCCTGTGACAGATGTGGAAGAGAACTTACAGAAGCTGCACTTAGAACTTGGCGCAATGTCATCACAGCCTTTTATACATACCCTCCCCTCCATGCCTACAATGTCCAGAATTCCATGACTATCTGTATTGTAGGCAGACAATGATCCAAACAGTCATACCTCTACATTCTCTAGTTGTGCTAACTTCTTGTATATGAAATAATGCTGACATTTTGACAATTCACCAATTTGCTGGGGACCCCCTGGAACCCCATCAAAGACCCCAGGTGGTCCCCTAGACCCGTATTGAGAACCACTAGTTTATGCTTACTGAAACCTCCCCACCTAGCAACCTGCAACACACACACACACACACACACACACACACACACACACACACACACACACACACACACACACACACACACACACACACACACACACACACACACACACGCACTTGTTTTCCCCCTAATGCCACGGTTGCACGCTAGCTCTGTTTATTGTTTTATGTAACTTAGAAGCAGTGTGCTTTTATTTTTTAAACACAAACATTTTGTCAAACGCCATTTTTTTTGCAATGAGATGCTCAAAGTTTATTTTTCTAATTCTGAAACACACGCATACATGACACAGCAAAGACCATAGAAGGCATACATACACACACACACACACACACACACACACACACACACACACAAACAAACACGCAGACACCCACACGCTCACACACGCACCCACACATGATTGATCTGTCAGAGGCTGTTTGCGGGGGACAGTCAGCTGGAGAGGAGAAGTCCAGATGTCCTGGAAGAACACTGACATCCCTCCTGCCCTCTGACATCAATGAAATCATAAATTAAATCTCAGCCCAGCCAGGATCTGGCCTTCTCCTTAACGGCCTCTCCTCTTCCACTGAACAAGTATGTCAGAAGACTGAATATGTCATGAACGTGTCATACTCTTTGACATTAATCAAACTAAAGCTAGGTTGTGCCATTGCTTTTATGGGTCAAATTTATGGGCGGCGTTTAAGGACAGTCTATGCCCTGCTTTGTATTGGAGTATCGCGTGTGATCTCAGGCTGATTTATTGACTCATGAATTAATCTGGCCAGCACATTCAGATCCAGTCTGATCTGTCCGCTCATCACTGTCCTGATGTGTGTGATGGCCCTCACTCAAGACTACTGAATGCTTTCATCCCACTCAAATTCCTTTGGACCAGTCTCTTACACAACAGCCATGTTCTCACACTCATCTCCACTAACTGTTTTATTCTGGAGATTAGTGGGAGAACATGGATGGTGGCCGTGTAACGAGTCCCTTGAGCAAACGTGTTCTTCTCACAATAATCTCCAGTAATTGTTTTATTCCGAACACATGTAGACCTCGATACCCTTGTTTTTATCTGGGCTTGCTTTTCTCTCTCTCTCTCTCTCTCTCTCATTGTTCTTTTGGCTTTGTCCGCCTTGCTTTGACTAAAAAAAGAGGACCTCACATAGTTTCTGTTCACATCATAATTTTTGATTTCCACAAACATGAGAGATATTGTTGTGGGAGACACAAACATCCTTGGGCATGGAATGGCTGTTTAAAGAAATGCGTGCTGAGCGAAAAAGGAGAGAGTGAGAGAGAGAAAGAGAAAAAGAGAGAGAAAGAGAGAGCAAAAGAGAAAGAGAGAGAGAGAAAGAGAGAGAGAGAAAGAGAGAGACTGTTGAAAGACTATGCTGTGGGTAAAACACAAAGGCACATTATGGCAGTGGCACAGAAGACTTCTTCATCCACAGGAAGAAACATCCTTTGTTTGGCTCAAGTCAAAGCCAAACGTGTTGATGGAATGTTTCTGCACGTGTATTTCTACATAATCAACAGAATTGGCATAACAATAAGGCCACGCTGATCTGTCAGAAAAGGGACGGAGTTACTAACAGATAGATTCCTGTCCGTTGGGCTGTTTTGGATGCTACTAAAAAAAGAGTCGTCAAGTCGGACAGAAACCTGACGGAGACGGACGCATCATCAGCGCTGCCTGGACAACGGATCAGTGTGGCTGCGGCGTAAGCCTGGTCTGTGGTTCTGACATTTGAAAATAGCGATTTGGAGCGAGTGATGTATGGAAGGTGCTAATTGTTTGATTTGAGCAGCCTGACTTTCTTCAGTGTCTGGACACCAGGAGGCGATCCAAACTCTGCTCTGCTTTCACTCACCTACAGGCTACATTAACAACTACATCTCAAATAACCACGACTATTGTTGATTACAAGGCCGAGGCTTGGTATTGTCAAACAAGAGGCACATCGTGAAAGAGGTGTGATGACTGCCATGTGGTGGATTGAGACGTGTGATGACTGAGAGGTGTGATGACTGCCATGTGGTGGATTGAGACGTGTGATGACTGAGAGGTGTGATGACTGCCATGTGGTGGATTGAGACGTGTGATGACTGAGAGGTGTGATGATGACTGCCATGTGGTGGACTGAGAGGTGTGATGACTGCCATGTGGTGGACTGAGAGGTGTGATGACTGCCATGTGGTGGACTGAGAGGTGTGATGACTGCCACGTGGTGGATTGAGACGTGTGATGACTGAGAGGTGTGATGATGACTGCCATGTGGTGGACTGAGAGGTGTGATGACTGCCACGTGGTGGATTGAGAGGTGTGATGATGACTGCCATGTGGTGGATTGAGAGGTGTGATGACTGCCATGTGATGGATTGAGAGGTGTGATGATGACTGCCACGTGGTGGATTGAGAGGTGTGATGATGACTGCCACGTGGTGGATTGAGAGGTGTGATGACTGAGAGGTGTGATGATGACTGCCATGTGATGGATTGAGAGGTGTGATGATGACTGCCACGTGGTGGATTGAGAGGTGTGATGACTGAGAGGTGTGATGATGACTGCCATGTGATGGATTGAGAGGTGTGATGATGACTGCCGCATGGTGGACTGAGAGGTGTGATGACTGCCATGTGGTGGATTGAAAGGTGTGATGATGACTGCCATGTGGTGGATTGAGAGGTGTGATGACTGAGAGGTGTGATGACTGCCATGTGGTGGATTGAGAGGTGTGATGACTGCCATGTGGTGGATTGAGAGGTGTGATGACTGCCATGTAGGGGTGGGAATCACCAGATGCCCACGATACGATACTGAAACGATACTTGAGTCACGATACGATAGTATTGCGATACTGCGATATTTTCGATATTGCGATATATCGATATTGCGATATATTGAATATTGCGATATTTCGATATATTGCGATTTCTTACTTTTTCAACTGCAAATGATGTCCCCAAAGGAAAACTTTGTCAACATCTGGTTTATATAAGAACAATTTTTCAGTCTGTACATCTGACTTCAACCATTTTATTGCAGCAACATTGTCAAGTAGACAGACCAACAACTTTCATAAAGTCATGTCATAGTTGCATGCACCTGACAAACTGAACTGTTTGTTACAGTCTACTTACAGTCCACCTTAACTGGATGTGTGTGTGGACTACTGTACTTATGTAGTTTTTGCAACTTCACTTCACTTACACAAAACATTTTGTGCAGCCCATTCAGTAACTGGGGAATTTGTAAATGACTGTTATGACAAAACTGTTACTGTTAAAACAAAATGAAAATATGCTACCGTTTGTTTACTGCTGGCCTTGGAACTAAAGTTTATAGTAGCCCGGTGGCCTGGCATGGCCTGCAAAAAAAAAAAAAAAAAAAAAAACTTTTTTTTTTTTTTTTTTGCAATATCGATATTTGGCGTCCAAATATCGATACGATATCGTCAGGCAAAATATCGCGATACTGTGGTGTATCGATTTTTTCCCCCACCCCTACTGCCATGTGGTGGATTTAGAGGTGTGATGACTGAGAGGTGTGATGACTGCCATGTGGTGGATTGAGAGGTGTGATGACTGCCATGTGGTGGATTGAGAGGTGTGATGACTGCCATGTGGTGGATTGAGAGGTGTGATGACTGCAGCATGGTGGATTGAGAGGTGTGATGACTGCAGCATGGTGGATTGAGAGGTGTGATGACTGCAGCATGGTGGATTGAGAGGTGTGATGACTGCCATGTGGTGGACTGAGAGGTGTGATGACTGCCATGTGGTGGATTGAGAGGTGTGATGACTGCCATGTGGTGGATTGAGAGGTGTGATGACTGCAGCATGGTGGATTGAGAGGTGTGATGACTGCAGCATGGTGGATTGAGAGGTGTGATGACTGCAGCATGGTGGATTGAGAGGTGTGATGACTGCCATGTGGTGGACTGAGAGGTGTGATGATGACTGCCATGTGGTGGATTGAGAGGTGTGATGACTGCCATGTGGTGGACTGAGAGGTGTGATGATGACTGCCATGTGGTGGATTGAGAGGTGTGATGATGACTGCCACGTGGTGGATTGAGAGGTGTGATGACTGCCATGTGGTGGATTGAGAGGTGCTGGCACATCTTCTCTGCTTATGGGACAGCTTTACTGCTGACCTACTGAGGTTTGTGTCGGAAGCTGGCCTGAGACACTGACAGCTGATTTACAGCACGTCAACATGAAAGGGTCAAACGACTTCATGAGCCGGCCTGGTAATGTCGTTACATCGATCGCTCACTCTGTGTGTTGTCCTGCGACATGGCTGGGACCGACTTCAGTACATTCCTACAGAAGATCATTTTGCCTTGGGTCACGATAGGATGATTTTAAGATTTGCACAGGTGTATTTTATTTCTCATCTTTGTTCTGTATCAAATGCACCTCCCGGAGGCACATAAGCGCAGGCCAGGCGGTAGTGTTTTCAGTGTTTACATACCGTGAAAGAATCGAGTTTGCTGAACTGCAGCTATGTTGATGAGGCTGTTCTGTTTTGCCTAAAGCACAACTCTTTGGTTTCTCCCCCAGTGCTGGATTGGATTCGTGCTGGAATGCATCGTTTATCTCTTGACAACCGTCCCCTCTCCTTAATAACTGTTTACTGACTGCCAGAGCTGATGATCATATCTCCACAGCTATGTTTTGCCTTTTTCAACTGATTCAAAGCAGATAACTCCCTGCCTTATAAACACACCTCCATGGGGCTTCCAGGTCAACACCTGCAGATAACTACATACTGGATAGTAACAATTTTGAGTGTGAGTTTACAAGAGTAACTGTTCAGGAAGGTGTGAACAGCTGAAGAAGTGCACGTGCACAGAAGTAGGACTGAGTGTGCATGCATCTGTGCATAGTTTATATGCCAGTCAAACGCAGTGTTTTTTCCCCTCAGAAATGACTATTTGGCACAAATATCTAAGCATTTTATAGGCTACATATTCCAAGACTGCTGTGAGAGCGTCAGGAAAGTAGCACAACCATGCATATTTCACTCCAATTATCATTCTTCATTAACCTCTGCCTCCCAGGCATTTCAATTGAAGGCAAGACAGCTGTGTGCCGTCTCCTGCCTTCATCTAGTGTGTGTACAGTATTTAATCACAAACTCTGGCAGTCAAAGTTGCTCGACTGGTAACTAAGCAAGAAATCCAGTGTCTGAGTCTGATAAAAAAAAAATTGCCACGCTATTGTTCTCCCTGGCCACCGTCCAGCGTGATCCGATATAAACGTGTCTGGGTATTTGTGATGGCGTCTGTGTATTTCCCTCCGACACACTCATAACTGGCCTCCGTGTGAGCAGACTGCTGGCACTAAGCCATAGAAACGCGGTGTCTCGGCAAATCGCAAAAGCATGCGGACCTCGGCGTGGGTTGTTTGGCCTTTCTGTTTTCTTATGCAATTGGTATCTGCTCTTTCCATTCCAGATGCTGTGCTCCTAAACGCAGCCTGCTCCTTGACAGGCATGTCGAGAAAGCCATAGAAACCAAAAACAGCAATAACCTGCAGGCATCCCAACAGACCCCCCGTCGCCTGCTTGAGACCCATTTATTTCTCACAGCAGTCCCACCAAATCACATCAGCTTCAGGTTTGCCCGCCCGCGTGCCTCCGCCTCGCTCCGCTGCACACCTTTGATGTGGATCCAGAGGCTGACATCATTATTATTGGGGGCAGAGAATCGTGGTCACAGAACTTCGCCCGCTTTCCGCCACAGATCAGGCGATTTCTGTGACCTCTGTGTCTAACCCCCCCTGCCCTGGTGGACCGCTACCCGCTGTTCACCTGACCCGGGACAGCAAACACTGACCTCTGCAAAGGACACATTGTAAACTTTTTTTTTTTCCTACTGAACTATTTAAAGAGAGCTTTTGCAAATTCTCAAACAGGCTTTGCTTGCGGTTTGTCCATCTTATCCGATGATGACCATCTTCTCCTATTCGTAAGTCCTTTGGTGACTAAATAGTCCAATCCTGCTTGCACAGCGATGGTTGCAGACCAAGTTGGGAAGCTTTGCGAGGATTGCACACTTTGCTACACAGCGTTGTGTGCGCTGGTGTTCCATAGAATTCACTCCCTGTGAGAAGCAAGAGCACCAGAGGGTGGAGGGCAGGAAGCAAGTTCCTCCAATGAAGAGGGGTTGATCTGGAACCTCTTCAGTGTGGTCTTTGAACCACTTATACTGCCCACCAGCAGTGTGTTGGCCAAGGTGTACCTGGCCGTAGGGGACTTTGCATGCGAAGAACATGCCCAAGCCATCTGAGTTTTGTTGAACTCATTATCTTCTCACACGTCTGGGGTACCCAGCAAAGCCCTGGAGAGGCTCCAATATGTGCAGAATTCAGCTGCCAGGGTTCTTACCCACACCAAGCCCTAGAAGCACAAGCACATCACCCCCACCCTCAATCATCCATCTCTACTGGCTCCCGGTCAAGTCACCTACAAAGTCCTGCTCCTCACCTGCTGTGCAGAAATGTACCCGTAAAACAATAACAACTCCCAAACGGTCCGTTTTTGTCAGCCTTTAGTGGAAGCATCATCCTCTGTCTATTTGAGATGAAAAGCCCAAGGTCAAAGGTCAGCATCGACTGTTTTTCTATTTGTCGTCTGTCCACACCAACATGGACTTTTGCCAAGGTTCACATCTGCAGATAGGTGCTGCCTTCAGGGTCTCAGATTACTTGGGTAATTTAGCTCTTACAGTATTTCACACTCAAACGTTATCAGAAACACAGCTTTAACATTGAAACCCTCTATTTTCTATAGTCTCTCTTTGTCCCCCCCCCTCTGCTCAGAAACCATATCTTATCAGTGTGAGCGAATGCAGCTGTCTGCTTTGCTGCACAGCCACAGCTCAGGTATTTTTAACTGCCGACACAGCTCGACAGCCACACACAAGGTAGAGGGTTTGAGCAGAGTTTAGTGACGAAGATGGAGGTTTGAGAAGATCTCGACATGCTTAACTAATATTGCATTACGGATTAATTCTGTCTCTGTCACCATGGCCATGGTCTGTGGGCCTGCGTCTGCGTGTGCTTCTTGACGTCTTGGGGAAGTGATGCTGATTTGTACAATACATACATGCAACAACATAATCCTCTCACTTGCTCTGTGTCTTACAGGACAAATTGTGTCGGGAAGACTTGCTTATAAATAAGATGGCAAGTCACTGTACATCTGCTACTAATAAATTGTTTCCCGAGCAAATATGGTGCATTATTTGACACTGACGTACCATGGAAAAATAGCAGAATTTATAGTTGGTGTGTGTGTGTGTGTGTGTGTGTGTGTGTGTGTGTGTGTGTGTGTGCGTGTGCGTGTGCGTGTGCATGTATGTGTGAGTGTATAATTCCTTCTGTGCACTGCCCACAGCAGCTGTCTGGTATTTTGAGGTCTGAGCGATTTAGCTGTCGTGGAACAGGAAACTCCCGGCGGAGTGGCCTATCTGTATGTAGCATGACCCCAAACGTAGATCTCGACGGGCATCCTGTGCGTCGCTTTAAATAAACTCCCCTCTGCTAGGAAACCACAAACCCAATGAAAAACACTATCACTCAATTATCCACTTTGGGGAAAACGGTATGTATTCACACTGAAATGTAGGTCAAACAGGAGTCTGAGATTGAGATGAACATTTGTTTTTAGCATTTGGCCACGCAGCTTGAAATGATCTCTTCCGCACAGTATGAAGCAAAAATTTTCCAAATAGTCAATCACAGAACGATTTTTTCTTTGTTTAACAAAACTTGTCTATAAAATGGTGAAAAATCTCGACTATGTTTTTCCAGAAGCCCAAGATGACATCTTCAAATGTCTTCTTTTGTGCTGATCAACAAACCACCACCCAAAGATAACCAGTTTACTGTCAAAGACTAAAGAAACCAGAAAATATTCACATTTAAGAAGATGGAATGAGAGAATTTTAGTACATTTTCTTTAAAAGAAAATAGTTGGCGATTCATTTTCTGTCGAGCAACGAATCAACGAATCGTTGCAGATCTACTCCACTCTCTTTACGGCTTACACACTCTTCTTCTACCCCTGGTCTTTGTTTCCTACTATAGCTACCCGGTAGCCCAGACTACGACGTCCCTGTGGAGCTTAGCTAAACACATGAGGAGGCCAATCACTGAGGAAGCAACGGAGGACATCTCTCACACTCAGTGGGTGGATGATTCCCAAACAGGAAAGAAGTCGAAGCCCACCATAGATCAAACAATCCTCTACGGGGTCTGTTCCAGGTAGACACACAAACACACACACACACACACACACACACACACACACACACACACACACACACAAATGTAAACAGGCATGCGCAAAGGGTTTTCCTAAGCTTACATCTTGGCATTTGACTGGAAGCACTCTCCTCACCTCTAAAGAGTCTGTGTTGCTCAACAGAGATCAGCTCATCTGTCATCAGCTCATTCACACGATTAAGGAACAAGCAAGGGCTCAAACGTCCTCAGCTGACTATACTACAAGATAATAACTAAATCTGCCAGAGTGCCTTAGTCATCGCAATTCACCACAGCTTTAAAAATATGTTTTCTCTCACTCGCCAGCATTACAAATGGATGGCATTTAGTTTAGTGCATGTTAACCGTGCACACACACCCAAAAGCCTGTGAGGACTCAGACTGAGGGCAGGGTTTGGACAGGCGTCTCGGAGACAGAGTACGGTTTGGACATGTGTCTCAGAGATAGTGTACGGTTTGGACAGGCGTCTCGGAGACAGAGTACGGTTTGGACAGGTGTCTCGGAGACAGTGTACGGTTTGGACAGGCGTCTCTGAGACAGAGTACGGTTTGGACAGGCGTCTCGGAGACAGAGTACGGTTTGGACAGGCATCTCTGAGACAGTGTACAGTTTGGACAGGTGTCTCGGAGACAGTGTACGGTTTGGACAGGTGTCTCGGAGACAGTGTACAGTTTGGACAGGCGTCTCGGAGATGGTGGATGGTTTGGACAGGCGTCTCGGAGATAGTGTACGGTTTGGACAGGCGTCTTGGAGATGGTGGATGGTTTGGACAGGCATCCCGGAGATAGTGTACGGTTTGGACAGGTGACTCAGAGACAGTGTACGGTTTGGACAGGCGTCTCGGAGATAGTGTACGGTTTGGACAGGTGACTCAGAGACAGTGTACGGTTTGGACAGGCGTCCCGGAGACAGTGTACGGTTTGGACAGGTGTCTCGGAGACGTGTACGGTTTGGACAGGCGTCTCAGAGTCAGTGGATGGTTTGGACAGGCGTCTCAGAGTCAGTGGATGGTTTGGACAGGCGTCTCAGAGTCAGTGGATGGTATACACATTACCATGAACAGCTTTGACTCAAACATGACTCATGTCTTCCTGCAGCAGTTCAAGCGGTCACTTAAGGTAAACAGGCAGGGAGAGAGAGAGGAGCACAGCCACAGCAATACTTACACAATACTCTTCAACACTTAAAGAGACACAACAGAGATGCACTGAACATATTGGGGCTCTGACTGCCTTCTACCTCAGGAATGTGGGGCAACACCAAACTACTGCAGTTGTTGTTTTTTCAACAGATGCACTTTTTTTTATTCAGCAAAAGCCATTTCAAAACAACTTTGCACGTAACGTCTCACAGAGAATAACTGCACTAACGAGTAAGAAACGTGATGATCACAAGCCTGTTTAAATTGGACAATAAACAGAGTCATACAGAACAATCATCCACTCTCTTAAAAGAAGAGTTGTAAAGGCTGGGGCAGCGCAAACTCTGCCACACTGTTTTCCTAACCCCCCCACCACCCCTTTAAAAAGGTCCACTTTACATCACTCTTTCTGGGGTCGTCTTTTACAAGTCTCACTGAATGTCTTTCCACTCTTAAAGGAGAGGAGAGGAGAGGAGAGGAGAGGAGAGGAGAGGAGGGGATGGAGACGAGAGAGTGCTGATGCTGGCTTTTTGAGAACAAAGGGGACACAGAGCGAGAGGCTGTGAGAAAGAGATAGAGATACGAGGGAGGACAGAGAAGACTTCTCTTACCGTAAGGCCAGGCTGTCCCCTGGGGCAGGGAGAGCAGGGTGAAGAGGGAGATGAAGAGGAGCCAGCCCTCCTTCCCGGGGACATGGGTGCCGGTGCAGGGGAGAGTGTGGGTGCCCCCGTGGGCTCGGCCCAGCTGCCGTCCCCGTCCAGACAGCATGCTGCAGTCTGGAACTCTGTTTACTTTCTGATCTCAGCTGACATCACCTTCTCTCTCTCTCTCTCTCCCCCTCCCCTTCAGGTCCTTCCCTCCCCCTTCCTCCCTCCATTGCTCTTGCTCTCTCAATTTCTTCTCTCTCTCTCTCTCTCACTCACACTCACACACACACACACACACACACACACACACACACACACACACACACACACACACACACACACACACACACACACACACACACACACACACTTCTCTTTGGCTTCAGGTTACAGCCCAGCCTCGCAAGGAGTTCCACTTGGAGTGGTCTCCCAAAACCTCCCCTTGTCTGCTCTGTGGGCGACGTCATTGCTCTTGAATGAATGCAGGCTCCAGCCTTTTTTTGCTCAACTCATTATGGTCTCGCACACAGCTCTACACAAACGCTCTCTCTCTCTCTCTCTCACACACACACACACCTACACACACACACACACACACACACACACACACACACACACACACAATGTGGGGCCGCACATAACTTGGTGGTTTCAAAACATCTACAACAGTCCAAGTTGATGGACTAGAGTAGACTATGTGCCACACACTGTATGATAGATGTTGTGGTGGTAGAATGTGTTGTTTGCCAATCAATGTCTGCAAATCTTGAGGTTATTCTTGCTGAGGCTCGAAAAGAAAACAGCCACTACTAGGCCTGTGGGTCAGGGTGTGAATTTCATCATTCTAGGGGCCAAGGCCATCTGGCCTTCCACACCACATGTTTGTAGGGCACAAGGCCACATGCCAGGTCACAAAAGACAATTGCTCTGAAATGTGTGTTAAAATGAGCCCATTACACATCCTTTACATAGTGCAGGCTACATTAAACTGACACCATCAAACAGGCATGGAGTCAATAAAACGGTGGTGAAACTAGAACTTTCAGTCAGTGATCATCATAGGGCAAACAACCACCAATCTACCATCTCTACCGTAGGCTATCTAGTATGTTTTCACAAAAGCATTGATTTATGCTCCGCCAACAAGCTTATGTTTTCAATGCCATTTTGTCTGTCTGTTTATTATGGAAAAACGATTGGGCCGATCTTCATGAAACTTTGTTCAAGGGTGTTGCACGGGCCCGGCCAAGGAAGAAGACATTAAATTCTGGAGAGGATCCGGATCCGACTCACGAACAAGCAATAACAGCACGAACCTTGGCGGAGGTCTAGAGTGCCCGTCTAGTTACCTTAAATGACTCTCTTCGCATATAACTTGATCAGTTTGATACAACTTATTCATATAGCATAAATGCATACATTTACTATAATTTTCCACACATGAACCTGCCAAAATAGGCTATATACTGTACTATGACTTTACATAATAAAGACTTAGTTGTGTGTCAGTCTAAAAAGGTGAATAAATTCTAGTGCACATGTAAAAAGTCGTGGTAAAAGGAGTTCAGGTTGGTTGAACCCAGGGGTGTTAAACATATGGCCCGGGGGCCAGAACCAGCCAGCCGGAGGGTCCAATACGGCCAACGGGATGACTTTGCAAAGTGTGAAAATTGTGCACTTGTGAAGGCTAAGAGGTACCAGGGTTCAGGAGCAAGTTAAATAACAATAAGTAGCCTCTTCATGTTTTCTGTCTTCATCACTAAATGGTAAACTATTTTCATTACCCTTGAATATAGAGAATTGCACAGTCAATTGTAATGCCCAGTTACAACAGTAGATTTGATCATTTGTTTGATAGGCCCCTGGTAGCTGAGATAACCCTACAGTATGTGAAAATGTGTTGTTAAAATGTACCTGTAATTCTTTACACTAAAGGAAATTGGAACATTTGGAGGTGTTGTTATTTATAGGAGGTGTTTTTATAGATTATGCATTGCTTTTGTTTGTCTGGCCCACTTGAGACCAAATTGCGTCACATATGGCCCGTGAACTAAACTGAGTTTGACACCCCTGCTTTTATCTCAATAGAGACACTGCATGAAATAGGCCACGCCCATCGTTGGGGAAAGCTCTCCATTCACCTCCACCAGCGTTATTTTCCTTGAAGTAAACATGGATAAAAGCTGTTGTGTGCTGGGCTGCACAGCCTAATGTAAAACATATATATATAATCATCAATTAAAGTTGTTTGTACTGCGAGCAAAACAAGGAAGCCGGTAAGAAGAAAAATGTGGATCTAGGCTGCAAGCAGAGGGGACTGAGCCAGTTCCTCTCTATAACACAGATGAGTTGCGTTCATGTGTGATGGCTCTCAGGATATTTTCTCTGTATTGACTGCCAGTAGGCTACAGGGTGCAAAAGTAATGCGAAATCTCACAGATTTTCTATCTAACATACACATACAGTCGGTCTGCATGGGGGAACGTGCACACAACGTTACTTCCGTTTTAGGGCCGTGGGGGATTTCCCCCACGCTGACCCATTGATGTCAGTGTGCTGACCACGCGTCTATGATGAGACAGCCTGAATCTATGATAGTTAACTTAGCATCAATCCACTTTAACACCAATGTCACGTCAATCACTCAAACTAGTCTGAAAAGCACAGCACAGTTGCATTTCAGATTTTTAAATATGTAGTGAAATTAATATCACTAGGCTATACTATCTTACCTGGTGATAAAATTAAGTAACGTTACTGGAAAATGTTGAAGTATTTCCCATCAGGCCACTGTGTGGGATAATTATCCAGCTTTATTGTAACATTAATGAAAAAGGACATTGATGGATTATCATTAAGTTCCTTTTTTCAATGTACATTCTCCTCTCTGACAGAGGCAGTGTGCTGAAATAATTCTTTGACAGATTTGTCTGCTTAAAACAGGAAAAACCTTGTCAGGCTGTCCAATGTCCATATCTGTTCAGACTTCCTCCCGATGGCCACTTTTGCCTTTGAACTAGCGATCCAGGTTTCGCCAAGGGTGGGCGTTGCTTTCGAACTGTGACGCGCCCCGCAGTGTCTCTAAACTTTAACAACAAAGACGTAACCAGTGAAAACACAATTGTTATGTTCAACCTCCTATGATCCCCTGAGTGTGTTTTATTTCAGCTGGATGCAGCAGTGGAATAAATTCAATTAGGCTATTGTTCCTTGCACATTGGATCTCCAGGCTGCATGCGAGAGCTAACAGGGAATACAGATCAAACAATTCAGATAAAAGGATGAAACATCTCTGGCAGTTTGCTAAAACAGTGGGATTTGGACCATAGTGCAGAAGCAGTGTTTCTGTGTGTGTGTGTGTGTGTGTGTGTGTGTGTGTGTGTGCGTGCGCGTGTGCATGCGTGTGTATGTATGTATGTGTGTGTGTGTGTGTGTGTGTGTGTGTGTGTGTGCGCGTGTGCATGCGTGTGTATGTATGTATGTATGTATGTGTATGTGTGTGTGTGTGTGTGTGTGTGAGTGTGTGAGTGTGTGTGTGTCCGTGCATGTGTGTGCGCTAGAGAGAAGTGAAACCAAAGAAGCGTTGCAAAGAAAACAGTGGGATGAAGAGAGCACTATAGAGAGTGAGCGAGCGAGAGACAGGGAAAATGAAGGAGGAGAGGGAGGAGAAGAAATATGGCCTGCCTCACCCTGCTTCTATTGGTCTTTCACCACCTCTCTGCTGTTTGTCCAGATGTGATGTGAAAGCCAAGGTAATGTGGAGCCACAGCTACACAGCCTTCAACCATAGGGGGGGCATGCATGGCTGTGTCAACACTGTTGTGTATAAATAGACATCTCCCTATATATCTTACACATAACTGAACATGAATTGGAGCCATTTTGAATTCTGCACACTGCCTCTACTTGGTTCAAATAATATTTTGCTTTGGTATAACATTTATTGTTTCTAGTACTTGTGGTCCTGGATAGTTTCCTCTCAGCGGCAGAAAAATCACATACAGTAACCCAACTACAGTAACAAGATGTTATTTTTGTATCGTGGGATTTGCTTGAAATAGTAATTTTTCCCTAGTCTGTTCCCGCTTCACAGGACCTCCCGTTCTGTTTCGCTCCATGGATCCGTCCAGACCTCCAGCCGCCCACATCGATTTCCTGAAATTACAATGTAACCCCGCCAATCAGGGACTCTGTCATATAGTTGGTGACATGACCGGGCCAATCAGGGACTCTGTCATATAGTTGGTGACATGACCGGGCCAATCAGGGACTCTGTCATATAGTTGGTGACATGACCGGGCCAATCAGGGACTCTGTCATATAGTTGGTGACATGACCGGGCCAATCAGGGACTCTGTCATATAGTTGGTGACATGAACGGGCCAATCAGGGCTGCCACTGGCCAAACAGTAATGGCGTCTCCCAAAGCAACGAGCGGTAACGTTAACGTTACTAGAGTAAACACAACAATTAAACAAGAACAAGAGTATGCACTAGCAGAGTTATTTTCCGCCATTCTTCTGACTGGATTCGGATTGGATTTGGCAACACTGATTGGCTGAAGGAGTTTGTCTGTCAAAGCAAGTACTCCCGCCCACTGAAATCGATGTGGGCAGCTGGAACGGAAGTCCACACGCGACACACGTAGAGCGCAACAGAACGTGAGGCCCATGGTTTTGACAAGGTGCCAGGATGCTTTTAAGCCAGCTGATTTCCCCCCCACTTCTGATTATTGATAATGAATCTGAATGCTGGTGATGAATACACACTCCAGGAAGCAAATAATGTCTGATGATCCATATCACACTTGGTATGTACATTTAAAAAAAATAAAATAGGTGTAATTCTCTGTTAAAGTTCCACTGCATTGTGCTGTTATGGCATTAGTGTCTGTTTTGCCTGCTTGACTACAGTGGCGCCTCTCTTGATGAGCAGCTGGATGCTGACACCTCCGACCATCATCCCTCCATCATGTGGCTTCAGCAGAGAGCCACTCCCGTAGGTAAACATGCTTCTCACAGATCCTGGGCCACCTGAGAGATGCAGCCTGGGGCTTCTTACAGAAGCTTGTCGGTGGTTAGCACCACAGCTAAGGCCCCCCCACCCCCCTACTCAAAATGCACAATAGCATCTCATTATCAAGTACATGAAGGAAGTGGTGCAGCAGGGGGCGCAACAAATTGCCTAGCAGCCAGCGATGTATACTTATTCACAGACTGGGAGGAATGCTGTGCATTTTGGGTAAGTCACTGTAGTGTTTAGTTTAGTTTATTAAAGGATCCCCATTAGAAGGACATGACTGCACCTCTAATCTTCCTGGGGTCTTGAACACAGAGAATACAAACATATAATAAAACGATAAAAAAAAAAAAAAAAAAAAATATATATATATATATATATATATATATATATATATATATATATATACTCAACATAACAGAGGATAAAAAGAAAATCAGACGACAAAAAGAACATCTAACAACTCAAACTAATAAGGTCAACAAATATACAACTGAGTGAAAATATGAAATGACATGTTAACAGATAACAGTACAATTAAACACACTAGACAGAGAAAAAACATAAAATAAACCACTAAAGATAGACAAAAGCTATTTGGCAAGGAATTGCTTTGTTTGTTTTCTAAAGGCAGATTTATTGTTAACAGTAGATATGATGTCCTTTGGCAGAGAGTTCCAGAGTGATATTGATCTATATAAAATGGTAATTGGTAAAATGGTAAAGTGTATAGAAGATGTAGGGGGATTTCTTGCTTCAGAGGCCTGCCGTCAAACGTCAGTACAGTACCAGACTGTGTAATGTGATAACTTCATCATTAACCGCTTCAACACTTATAGGTGTTGTGTGCATGAGGTCACAGGTTTCCCACAGGGGCAGACAAGATGGAGGTGTCTGACAACGGAGCCATGTGGTTTTAATATCAAGGAATCCAATCATGGCATCATCGCGTCCATCTCGTTTCTACGGTTACGCAACGGACCGCGAGTAAACAATGGTGCTCATGTTGGAATCACTTTTTCCCCCCAACAGTTAATGGGTTCACTCTACCATGGCGTGGGCCTGTCGTCTCCACTCAATCCACTGGATGGAAACTGGGCGATCGGCTCCGCAGGTGAGACAGATGCTGCCTGCACCGGCTTTTAAGCTAATCTGCTAACAAGCGTTGCCAGAGTGCCAGGAGCAGAGTGCCATGACAAGGTGCCAGGAGCAGAGTGCCATGACAAGGTGCAGTTGGGTAACGTAGTAAGGCGGGATACAGTCAAACTGGATGCCAAATCCGCTCTGGTTTATGTGCTGCGCCCAACAGGGAACATTCCACTTCTAAAGACAGTTCATTTTTTATGAACCCTCATCAGGCTAATTAGTCTCTCTGCTCGGGTTCTCTTTACGCATGATCATCTGTCCCTGGAGAAGAGCCGGGTTCTGTCTCTGCTTATTCCCCAACACTCATTTTCCTCTATTAAACGCATGCAGGTGGTGAGCTGGTGGGAGCACGAGAGGTAAGACGGATGAAAGCAATAAACAGGTGATATGATAAAGAAAGAGAAAACTCAGCCAAAGTAGTGGAAAAATATTGGAAGAAGATGTACAAATGATATTTATACATTGACGCTGTTTACATATCAAGCCCTTATCTCCATAAGCTTTTAATCCTGAGTATCTCCTATATGCCTATGTGGTTGCCTGTGTGTGTCTCGCTAGATCTTAGTGAGATGCAACGCCTCAAGAATTGCATTTCACGTGAGTGCTGCTGCCCGTCCAAAATGCCAGATACTTCAAAGAAGTCTCCAGGCTTGAAAAACACACTTGATATTCAAGCTGCGCCGATCTACTCAGAAATGGTACACTTCATCTTGGCTCGCAGGTACCACTCTTTCTTTGTCAGTTTACCACCTCCTGCTTATGATTCCTCCACATCTATATATCAGCTCCCATATTTCCACATGACGTTATGTATGAAGCTCTCAATGTTTCCTGCTGAGCCTCCACCCAGTCAAGCTATGCAGCGATGGCTGCGCAGGCTGAGGACGACAAAGACTTGGATTTCACAGCCCATTACACACAGCAGCATCCCACAGCAGAAGGTCAGCATGAGGAGATTGCCACAGCACATTATAGTCTAGATTATTATATAGATAGGGTGCTGGAGATGTGTGGTGCACATATCTAAGCCCACACACACACACACACACACACACACACACACACACACACACACACACACACACACACACACACACACACACAACCTGGCAAAGCCCACACCCATCTAACATGCAGTGTGAACTGTTCCATATGAGTGTAACATATGTACAGGGAACATGCTATACAGTCCAGCCTGTCTGCACTCCATCTACGCACATTTTAAGTCTAATGTGAACCTTCTGAAAAAGTCTTATCGGAAATTTTAAAGTGAATTTGCCGAAATTAAAGACAGATGACGGCCCAAGCTTTCCATTGTGATCCATGCGTGACTACGTGTAATTTCAACCAATACCTTGTATATAAGGAATCTGCACATGTGCTTTGATCAGAAAGCAAAAACATCACATGAAACAACTTTTCATAGTATTCCTATGATCTATCTTACAGTTTAATCAGGACCTCTCTGAAAGTGTGAAACCAAAGAACCAAGGCCCTAAATTATAAACATGTCTCTCTGCATGACATCATGATGACAGTCTCATCGTGACTGTCTTGGCAGTCGCAAATCTAGTCTAGACTGTCCAGGTTCATAGGAAGACTAGTCTGAAGCCAGGTCTTATGTGAAACTCACTCTGCAGTCTGCACAGCCTCTGAAGCAAATGGCCCAAGGGGACGAGGGGCCGGATTTGGAAGCAGTAGCATCGGGAGTCCCTCCAATGGCCGAACACACTGGGAGAAAAAACAAGTGTGAATTCACAATAGCTGCGACCACACATTTCCAAAATGCAGGTTGGCAGGGGCAGCCCACCCTACTCTGCCTCTGCCACCCTGCATTTCAAAATGCACCCCCCCCCACACACACACACACACACACTGCCCCCTTTTTATCCAATTGGCCTGAACACAAACACACTTGACCTCCATGCCAAATTTCAGCCATTTGCCTCTGCCATCCTGCATCCCACGGCAAGAGACTGAGATCTGCCAAGACCAGAACCACCCACCACAAGACCAGCTTCTTCCCAACCGCCATCAGCCTCACCAACAAGGCCCGGAAACCCTTTCCGCCAAGGACCTCACCAACAACCCCCCCCCCCCCCCACACACACACACACAAACTCACTACCTCCTCCAAAACTCAACTGAACTCCCCCCCCCCATAAAACTGTAACTCAATCTAATTTAATGCCTGTTTAACTGGGACTGTAAATTCATGTAAATTCCTTGCACATTTAACTTAGCCTGTAAATTTCATGTACATTCAATGTAAACTCTATTTAACTCCGACTGTAAATTCATGTAAATCCACTGCCTATTTAACGTCTATTTAACTCAGTCTGTAAATCTCATGTAAATTCAACGTAAATTCATATTTATTATCCACAGAACACTTCACCACTCATCTACATATTGTATATATTTACTATTTACTCGATACACACACACACACACACACACACACACTTTTAGCCTCTCCTAGGGCGAAAACTGTGGCCGCCAAAGGGTGGTGAACTTTTTGTGGAGCGGCCGAGTGAGCGAGCGACAGAGAGACTTACAGAGCTGCTGGTCAGAGCGAAAAAGTCAGTCTTGTAATGGAAACCTCAGAAAGACATGGAAGGAGACGGAGGAAAAGTATGGTATGCAGGAGGAAGGAGGAGACTTTCCATTTGCTCTGGCCACAGGTTCCAGCGTGGCGTCATGAGCCAGGACACTGTCCCGTGGCTCTATCTAACACAGGACACAGTGTCCCGTGGCTCTATCTAACACAGGACACAGTGTCCCGTGGCTCTATCTAACACAGGACACAGTGTCCCGTGGCTCTATCTAACACAGGACACAGTGTCCCGTGGCTCTATCTAACACAGGACACAGTGTCCTGTGGCTCTATCTAACACAGGACAGTGTCTCATGGCTCTATCTAACACAGCACACAGTGTCCCGTGGCTCTATCTAACACAGGACACAGTGTCCCGTGGCTCTATCTAACACAGGACACAGTGTCCCGTGGCTCTATCTAACACAGGACACTGTCCCGTGGCTCTATCTAACACAGGACACTGTCCCGTGGCTCTAACACAGGACACTGTCCCGTGGCTCTATCTAACACAGGACACAGTGTCCCGTGGCTCTATCTAACACAGGACACTGTCCCGTGGCTCTATCTAACACAGCACACAGTGTCCCGTGGCTCTATCTAACACAGGATACAGTGTCCTGTGGCTCTATCTAACACAGCACACAGTGTCCCGTGGCTCTATCTAACACAGGATACAGTGTCCTGTGGCTCTATCTAACACAGGATACAGTGTCCCGTGGCTCTATCTAACACAGCACACAGTGTCCTGTGGCTCTATCTAACACAGGACACAGTGTCCTGTGGCTCTATCTAACACAGGACACAGTGTCCTGTGGCTCTATCTAACACAGGACAGTGTCCCATGGCTCTATCTAACACAGGACAGTGTCCCGTGGCTCTATCTAACACAGGACAGTGTCCCATGGCTCTATCTAACAAAACAAAACAAAACAATAAAGCTTTTGCTTATTGGATCATTGCTTCTGCCTTGTCTGCATGGTAGTGTGTTAGGTTAGGTGTCATGGTGGCAGGAAAGTGGCCCGTGTCATCACGTGTTGTTCATGAAGCCGTGTAGAGCAGGCTGCCACCGGCAACCAAAACATGTTTCACACTCAGTTTGTTTTGGGTTACCATGGCAACACAGTTCCTGTCGTGCACATCGTTTCTTTTATCCCTCCCTGCTTGCCGCTATATCCAGCGGAGCACTAAGACCATGGTGGAAATAATTTGGTCAGATGCAGCAGGGGAGGAGAGAGAGAGAGAGTGGAGAGAGAGATGAGTGAGAGAGAGCGAGAGAAAAGAGAGAGAAAGTTCAGCTGAGTGAGGTCAGAGTGAGAAAACGGAATTGGAACCACTAAGCTACTGATCTAAAGCGGAAAACAGCCACCAGAAACCCCATTAACAGGCCATAATGGACACCTCGTCGTGCATTAACCCATACATCAGCGCGCTCTCCTCCTCTTGCCCTGCTCTACAGCAGCAGAGCGGAGTGTGTGAGCTTCTATCCTCCTCCTGAGGACTCTCCACGCGGGGCCCAGTGATCTCAGTGTGTTCTCAGTGACATACAGTAAGTGCCATTCTGAGGGAGGACTGGAACACAGGAAGAAATCACAGTTTTATAGAACAGAGCCACTTAATGAGGCTTCACCTGAAAACACAAACTAGACAGACTGAGCATGCTCAGTGTGCACGATGTTGAGCCCGAGGGTGTGGATTTAGAACTGTAGTATCTACGCCCACTCGATACTTGATGAGTGTGTGTGTGTGTGTGTGTGTGTGTGTGTGTGTGTGTGTGCGTGTGTATTTATATTCACCTTAATTTGGGATTGTGTTGAAGGGAGGGCAGGTTGCTCCGCAGCCATCAGAATAACATTGGATCTAGGGTGGTATCCTTTTGTGCCATGCCAAATATTAGGCTTGACGCTGTAGCATGCCTCAGTGCAATTACAGTCAACGGGATCTTATGTATGCTGGAAAATATGTCATGTCATGTGTATCATTTAGAAGATACATTATGCCAAATGGGTATTAGTGAATGGAAACATACCATTGTTTTGGTTACAAAGTCTTCAAAGAGTCATTATAGTCCAAAAACCTGCTATTACTTGCAAAGCGCACTGTAAGTACTTTTTGTTTGGTAAAGAAAGAAATCCTCATGGGGATAAGCTCTTCCCCTGATTACAAGGAACTGGGATGCACTATAAGCCCAAAATGACCGTGTCCTCCTATGTCCTGTGTTTAGCTCTATCTGCAGGGAGATGGCTCTACATGTAATGCTCAGAATATCTTAATACACAGGGACTGAGAGGATAGGAAATACAAAATGCTTGTAGATAACTTCTCTAAATACAACAGACAATGGTAATTATGATGAACTATTATCTGAAATATGGTGAGCATGTAGACACATTGACTATGAAGAGTGTGTTGGTTTTGTTGTCTTTCTTTCTTTCAGGACTAACAGCACTTCTGAAAACAACATTCACATTCAGTAACGGTAACATTCAATATATTGTGTGTATACTGTAACCCAATGTTACACTCAAATCAATTCACTGATGGCAACAGCAGAGTACCCTCTTGTGGCTAAGCCTTGAACTGCATTAACTTACTTCTCACCAAGGCAAGCAATGAAGACACATGAGCTGAGACAGGCTCAGTAAAAAGGAGGTGACTTGGATCTAGTGACCTGGGCCAGTTTGCTACCGGTGGTGGAAACGAGTTTATGTACATTATGTGTAATAAAGGGGGAAAACGGCTTTATCCTTTTAAGTGACAGTTAGGTTTTCATAGCTTGCAAGCCAGCTGGAGGTTTCCAGTTATCTTGACTATGTGTCTCTGTTTGCCTTCGTAGATCACAGAAGAGATTCACACAGATTATTTTGACGGTGCTATGAATAAATTAGTTTTTAATGTTTGGAGACATTTTGCCCTTAGTCTCGTTTTCCAATTGTCCTTGTTCATAATGATGTTCTTTCAGTTTTACGTAAATTGTTGATTCCTATCTCAATTCAATTAACTTCATAGCCTCACAGATGATTGTAGCCTATGTATCGCTGTTGGATCATGGAACCATGTTGAGATGAAAAACGCTACAATACTTGATGGCCATACTTTCTAAGATTATGGTTTGGAAGGCAATTGCAGTTCACATCTTTAGGAATGTTCTGGAGTAAAAGGGTTGTTGTCTCCTCCATCTGAAGGTTCCACCTATAGTATTCCGTTACATCGTCACACGGCCATCTTGGTATGTGTAGTGTAACGCCATATTGGTAGGAAAATGCGTGTGACATCATGGGAATACTATGAATAGGCAAATAAAGAGAGAGAGAGAAAAGAGGGAGAGAGAGAGAGAGAAAGAGAGAGAGAGAAAAGAGGGGGAGAGAGAGAAAGAGAGAGAGAATGTGGGGCTGTGTGTGTGTGTGTGTGTGTGTGTGTGTGTGTGTGTGTGTGTGTGTGTGTGTGTGTGTGTGTGTGTGTGTGTGTGTGTGTGTGTGTGTGTGTGTAAGGCAGAAAGAGAGAAAGAATGAGAGAGCTCTATTAAACTAACAATTAGTGAAATGTTGAAGTGCTGCAAAAGCAAAAGACAATGGAACATTCAAGAGCTGCTTTAACATGTAGATTTAACATGTATTTTTATTTTTATTTATTTTTTAATAGTGGGTTGTCTTCCTGTAACTTCCAAAAGCCCCGGAGAAGCCAAGGCAGACACCCGCTGTTTGCCTTTGTTTTGCTGCAATCTTGATGTAAGAGTTAAGGAACATACCTTTGTTTAAGGCTAATTAACTTTAGCACACAAAACAAAACTGTTCCCATATGTGATCAGAATGCAAACAAAGCATTGGAAACAAACAAGATGGCTTGCCAGCTATAAGTCCTATGTCTAATGGTCCTGTGCAATGAATGCTTTTCCTGTGTCATGCAGGCTAGTCACTGCCAGTCTGTGACAGCCCGACACTGACAACCAAGGAAAACAGAGCGAGTGGGTACATGTCACACCTCCTAAATAGCCTCATCACACACACAAGCTCAGCACTAACAGCTGACAATTAAATTGACCCTAACCCTAACCCTTGTAACCTGATAAAAATCAAATCCTCTGGAAGTTAATGCCTTTTGCCTTGGTATGACCTCTTATTATTTTGCAGCCAATGCAAAGGCAGAATACAGTAACTTCTGAATAAGGGTCAAAGGTCAAGTTTATGATAAATATTTGATAAATAACGTAATTAAAAAAATCCAACATTCTGCCTAGAATTCCATTTGGCTGGACAACAAAACAAACGTTAAACTTTATTGTTCTCAGTTCTACATTCTTGAGTTCATGTATTTTGCCTTTGTAGGGCAGAGTTGCTATTAACATTATTGGCACTGCAGTGCAAATTTGTAGCAATTACTTTTTTTTCTTCTAAAGATAGTTAATTTAAAAAAAGCTTTGATCTTCCCAGATTCATTGCTCCCATTCCCAACTTCACAGCGTATAAAACATGACGTTTAAAGGCCCGAGCCAAATGATTAAAGGTTAATTCTAATAGGATCATCTAGGTCAGTGGTTCTCAACTGCTACGGCTCTGGGTAAAGCGTCGGACCGCAGGCCGCCCAGTCTGGGTCTTTAAAAAGCATATAGGCCTAAAAAAAAATGGGTCGTGACTTAATGACTAAGGAAAAATGTGGGTCATGAGTCATGACTCATGAGGCTAGACCAGTTGAGAACCACTGATCTAGGTCATAATGACCAAGAAACCAGTGAAAACTGGCTTAGTGCTAGTTTCAAACTCGCCACCTGTTTTGTTTATGAAGCTGTCCAATATCATATTGTCACCAATACAACAGTATCAAACCCAAGTGGATCCAAATTTTCAATACGTCCCAACATCTAGGCCAGAGGTTTTCAAAGGGGGAGGCGGGCCTCCCCGGGGGGGCTCCAAACAGCTTCAGGGAAGCCTCAGTGAATGGAAGTGGAAAAATATTACATTAGTTACAGTATTACATACATTAGTTATCAAAAGGAGATCACATAGAATAGCCTAAATATGTGTGATTTGGTTAATGAGAGAATTCAGAGATACAGTAGATTTGGGGGATTTTACCGTTTTCCTCCACTTTCACAGTCACAAACAAGTAAATGCCTTCAGACAGACCTTTTCAGTGTATTTAGTTTGAAGTATGTCAAACAGCAATATCTATGGGATCAAATTACATAGGCGGGGGTGGGGGGGGCTTTGTCCATAAGCTTTGCCTGAGGGGAGGCCCACAGCCTCAGACTATGACAACCTGTGATCTAGGCTAAACTGATGACATCACACAAACAACAAAAATCAAGGAGAAACCAAGGCAACCTGCTGCTAAAAGAGAAAAGGACATTTCAGATGCAATGTGCCTGTCACTACGTGAAACAACAACAACCTGCGAGCTAGCAACCTACACACTGAAAATAGTAGATATTACATGCTCCACATATGTTTTTTTACTGTTTTATGTGGCGTTTTCTTTTGTAGGGATTTAGCTATTTTGGTTCCATCAAAACAAGTTCCCCCTGCCGCTACTTCGCAAGGACACCATCGCTGGGCTTGGCGTCACCCAAGTTGATTGTGATTAGTGTAAAGAAATGCGTTCAGGTAGAGCTTTTCCTTCCTATACCAGAAGAATAGTGCGTTGAGCCAGACCTCTCTCCAGCACCGGCATAGCGCTATGGGGATAGGTCTGACCAAGCAAGACTACAGCATTAGTAAGGTTCATGTTTGATTTCTCACAGGCTCCGCCCCTTAGCTCCTATGCTCTGGAAACTTAGGTAACACGCTTGCACACTCCCAGTGAAAGCCTGTCTGTGAATGTTTATTTTTGTGGATCAGCTACGTAGCTAGATAACTTGCATCACATTTATTTACTGCTGTATGTTTACAGAGCGGAAGTGTTTTATGGAACACAGACGACCGTTTCCGGATCTGCCGGATCTTCAACTGCCGTATCCACTTTTCACCAGATGAGCAGCTTTTGGGCCCAGACTAGGTTTTAGCAGCAAGACACAGGGATTTTATACACTCAGCCAGCCGGCGTATGGTTCATCCTGATTGGCTGACATGCAAGATGAGCGTGCTGATCCCGTCTTTAAGTATCTCTAGAGCATAGGAGCTACTATGTGATCATAGAACTAGAGTTACAATATATAACTATCATTCTCAGGTAACTGATACATCCTTTGTTTAGATAGCTGTCTCTAATATCACAGAATGAACCCTTACAGAACTGTTACATCATGCACAGCTCATGCCAACTTCCAACCTCAGACAGCAGCAGTTGTAAGTTGTAACATGCCACTGTGTGTGTAGCTGTAGTGTAATACAGGCAGCAGCAGTTGTAACATGTCACAGTGTGTAGCTGTAGTGTAATGCAGGCAGCAGCAGTTGTAACATGTCACAGTGTGTAGCTGTAGTGTAATGCAGGCAGCAGCAGTTGTAACATGTCACAGTGTGTAGCTGTAGTGTAATACAGGCAGCAGCAGTTGTAACATGTCACAGTGTGTAGCTGTAGTGTAATACAGGCAGCAGCAGCAGTTGTAACATGTCACAGTGTGTAGCTGTAGTGTAATGCAGGCAGCAGCAGTTGTAACATGTCACAGTGTGTAGCTGTAGTATAATGCAGGCAGCAGCAGCAGTTGTAACATGTCACAGTGTGTAGCTGTAGTGTAATACAGGCAGCAGCAGTTGTAACATGTCACAGTGTGTAGCTGTAGTATAATGCAGGCAGCAGCAGCAGTTGTAACATGTCACAGTGTGTAGCTGTAGTATAATGCAGGCAGCAGCAGTTGTAACATGTCACAGTGTGTAGCTGTAGTATAATGCAGGCAGCAGCAGTTGTAACATGTCACAGTGTGTAGCTGTAGTATAATGCAGGCAGCAGCAGTTGTAACATGTCACAGTGTGTAGCTGTAGTGTACTGCAGGCAGCAGCAGTTGTAGTAACATGTCACAGTGTGTAGCTGTAGTGTAATGCAGGCAGCAGCAGTTGTAGTAACATGTCACAGTGTGTAGCTGTAGTGTAATGCAGGCAGCAGCAGTTGTAGTAACATGTCACAGTGTGTAGCTGTAGTGCAATGCAGGCAGCAGCAGCAGTTGTAACATGTCACAGTGTGTAGCTGTAGTATAATGCAGGCAGCAGCAGCAGTTGTAACATGTCACAGTGTGTAGCTGTAGTATAATGCAGGCAGCAGCAGCAGTTGTAACATGTCACAGTGTGTAGCTGTAGTATAATGCAGGCAGCAGCAGTTGTAACATGTCACAGTGTGTAGCTGTAGTATAATGCAGGCAGCAGCAGCAGTTGTAACATGTCACAGTGTGTAGCTGTAGTATAATGCAGGCAGCAGCAGTTGTAACATGTCACAGTGTGTAGCTGTAGTGTAATGCAGGCAGCAGCAGCAGTTGTAACATGTCACAGTGTGTAGCTGTAGTGTAATACAGGCAGCAGCAGTTGTAACATGTCACAGTGTGTAGCTGTAGTGTAATGCAGGCAGCAGCAGTTGTAACATGTCACAGTGTGTAGCTGTAGTGTAATACAGGCAGCAGCAGCAGTTGTAACATGTCACAGTGTGTAGCTGTAGTGTAATGCAGGCAGCAGCAGTTGTAACATGTCACAGTGTGTAGCTGTAGTGTAATGCAGGCAGCAGCAGCAGTTGTAACATGTCACAGTGTGTAGCTGTAGTGTAGACTGTGACTACCCAAATATCCACAATAGAAGCTGTATTAAATGAGCCCAAAACCTCCCCCAGCACTGAGCCAATTCTGCCCGCATAAGATTAAGTGTGTAAATTAGGCAAAAAATACCTCACTGAGGCCCTTTGTGGCCCTTTATGCAATCATGAGCAATCCAGCTACTCCACAGTGCAGGAGAGAGAGAGTGCGATGCTGCAGTGGATACAAAACATAATCCCTTTCTGCAAGAACCTGTGAATTATCCAAGAGATGAGTCCTAATCCCACAAAGCCACACATGAATATTGATCACGGCTATCTATTACTGTGGGATTGAGATGGGATGTGGAGGCTGCTGGGAAATGCACAGTGACGATCAATCACAGCACTCGTGATTCCATGATTTAAAACGAACCTTCACAAATGAAACCATTTTAAAACAGAGAACAGGGAGACGTTTTTTGGAACAGGTTGCAGCTCATTTCAAAGGCTGCACTTTATCAGCAGGCTAAAGCTGTCAACTAATATTAATTAAATTGCACTATCAGCTCTCAGTGAGAGCAAGCTTATTTAAACAAGAGCAGAAAATTGATGTCTTCTCCTTATAATATACTTGCTATAAACTGATAATAAGGGGGGTAAAAGAAGATTTCACAAGGAACGAAAAGGTAAAAAAAAAGAAGTAAATAATTGAAACATGTACATAGCCAGTGCTTAGGGGAAGAAGCATGTTGTTGTGTGTGTCTTCTGTTGGCAATACTCACCTCTAGAGGGAGCCAGAGCCTACAAATCCATCAACCACTTTTCAAGGGAAGCATGGGGTGAATCCAAAGCAGGTTTCCAAGAGAGGCTTCATCTGGAAGAAATGCACCACATCTATTTAGATCGAACTTTTGCAGGCAGCTCTCTCACACACACACACACACACACACACACACACACACACACACACACACACACACACACACACACACACACACACACACACACACACACACACACACACACACACACACACACACACACACACACACACATTAAAAAATACTTCCTCCTTCCCCCGACATCATGTTTTCTACGATTTCACATGAAATACATCCCACTGTTTCCATTTCGATCTGTAATGGAACTTATTATCGATTTTGCCATTGTACACAGCAAACTGCAATGGAGATGTCCGCTGCTAGACACAGTTGGAGAGGAGTGTAAGCAGCAGGCAGCAGACTGGAACGGGACACCATAACTGATCACTCTGATCTCATTATATTATGTATGTCCCCCCCCGACCCGCCCCGACTGGGCTGGCTGTTTGATCATCTCTCCACTCTTTTTCTATCGGCAGCAAGCCGCTAGCTGCCACTACCCACCACATTCAATTATTCAATTGGGGGCTGCTTTGTTGTTAATAGTGGTGATCATTCTGTCTTAAACAGCATAATGTATGCGCTGACAGCCAGCACTGATACAAACCCGTCCCGGGGGACACTCATCTATCAGTGTGCGAGTTGTATCTGCCACATTAGTGATTCCAGGCACCAGTGAAGCACGGGCAAGTAAAATACACGGCGCAGCATCAAAACACATTCCACAAGGCCAGGGCCGTAAATGATCAGGCCTGCACTTTATAGCTGCCTTCCAGTGACATGAAGCGGATGTCAAATGGCTGAGCCTCCTCTCTGGGCCTTTCCACCATGGACACAGCTTATCGTGTATGTTTACTCTTTCATACTGATATCATGCTATGGTTTATGCAGCACAGTTCAGGGAAATGAGCAAAGATTAAGAGATGAGAGTGAAGGGGATTATTCCTGATTTACACTGAATGTGCCGAGCACATACAGCAAGTTGTACCGGGGGGCGAGGAGGGGGATTGGGGGACAGGGGGGACGGGCAGGAATTTGAATCAAGATGGCCTATTTATATATTGTAGTTAACAAGACTTCGCTAACTCCAATTTAGCATATGGTGTGGTGAATGGGAGCGATTAAAACTCGCTCCAGTCTGTTTGCAGTCAAGTTTTTTTCCCCCCACTAAAGTTTGTTTTGCAGCGGTCGGTCGTTTCAGAGGAAGACTTTTCCATGTGGCTTGTTTGTTGACCCTTCCCCCAGCAGGGGGCCGTCAACACCACTGGCCTCGTGGGTAGAAGCAGGGGGTCAAAATGCCAAGGGGTCAGTCTTGTGTCATCTCCCTGCCTCCGCCCTGTCCCACTGCTGAAGAGCCATACGAGCAGGAGGGGGAAGCAATATGACTCAAACATCCTGGATCTCATCTTAGGGTCCACATAAAAGCAGCATTTTCTGATGCTGCTAGATGATTTTCTGTTTGTTTTGCCTTATAAGATTGTTGATATATTGAGCCAAAACTATACGCATATTCAGGAAGTGGCAAGTTTTACCTTCTTATTTTAATTTCAGTGCAAACAGTGTGATATCTAAGGTGCAATAAACTGTATTAAAGTTAGGGTTAGGGTTAGTTTACATATACTGCACATATATTATGAAAGGTTTTATAAGTAAGGGATAATCAACAACTAGGTGTGCATTATACGATTATACGACGCACAATGTGGAGGCGAAGAACCACCCGACACTGCAGGCGGAGGGTGGTTGCGTTAAAATCGATAATGACCACTGGCTTCAAAATCTATATCCACAAACCAGAGTTGTGTGTGTGTGTTGTGTGTTGCATATTTCTTCAGTTTAGCAGCACGTTTTAGCTAGTATCACCGTGTTCCACTGTGCACATGTAGAGCTGTGGAATACAGAGGTACAACACCTATATGTTTCTCACTGGTGCTTTGGCTGACTTGGACAAATGATTCAGTTTGACTCCTGAATCTATGGAATTATTTACCTATCTAAATGCAAGAGGCCGTTCAAAAATACTCCATTCCGGGATTTCCCTGTTACACAAGAAAAATAACTTTGACTCAAGGAAACTATTTTATAGTTATAAGCTAAAGCAGCTAAAGCTAACCGGAGCTATTAACGTGCTTTTGGTTAGCATTAAAATGTGTCATCATGAATTTAGCATGTACCATAATTTGTTGCCACATATGACAAATTCATATATGGGTCCATTAGCTTCTACTGAGCTGAAAATCATCATTTTGCCTGTAAATGCAGCCTTTTGCAGTAAAGAGTAAGAGAGCAAGGAGAGAGAGAAAGAGAGAGAGAGAGGGAGAGACGTTTATTTGGACATTCTTTTCCAATAAATCATGTTGAGAGGCATAATATGTACATCTGGATACATGTCGTCTCTTCAAGAGAAGCGAGCAGCGTTCCCTCATCTCTCCATGTGGGCTGGGGTCATACGCCGACAACGCTAAATGCTTTTCATTAGTGGTTGAATGGTTTGAAAGATCTGGTGAGATGTGGAGAGGGCGGGAGTTAAAGGAGTAAACCACAGCCCTCCTCCCTCGCCTCGCATATAGAATCACTTCACTGTGATGCCATGCGAGGGAGCGTTTCAGGCTGTTCCAGCTCCCACTGAGTGGATTCAATGTTCAGCCGAAACATGAACACAACGTTCAGCCACCATCCCTAATCTCACCTGACCATGTGACCCCGTGACAGAGCTGGGGCAAGACCACTTCCCATGGTGCATTTCATCTGGAGAGAAAAAAGACCACTTCCCATGGTGCATTTCACCTGGAGAGAAAAAAGACCACTTCCCATGGTGCATTTCACCTGGAAAAAAAATGAGACGAGGCTTTGCATCTCTGACTGGCCTAATAATGATCAGATGTTCTTTAATCTCTCCCTTTAGCCAATTTACAGGCGAGCCTTCCCACTAAAGCACTGAGCACACTAGAGTCAATAAGCCAGTTAGTAGAAGGGAAAGTAACAAAAATTCAATTGTTGACTTATTTAGTCTGGGATTTGGAGTGGCAGGTCAGCGGGTGTAATCCTGGAGATTCTTTAATCGAGTGGCTGTATCTCACCCGCCCCATGCACCACCCACCCCCACCCCATTTCCCTGCAAGAGGGTCTCCCTTGCATCGCACTGCATTTCAATGCTCCACTCTCCTGCTGGTGGAGCAGGCTGCATCGGAGCACAGAAACCCCCCCCCCCCCCCCCCCCCCCCTTCCAACTGCTGCATGGAAACCAGATGGGGACGAGGCGTACACGACAGTATATCAAAAAGACAAGTCTCTCCCTTTTTCCTGCATGGCCGAGACAGTAATTTCGCATTATCAATAATCCATTCATTAGCTAATAGCAACTGAGCAATCATTTTTGAAAAGCCTGGGCCCACTTATCAGGGAGGACTATAGGCCTCAGGAAATTGGCAAAGGCAAGCTAATGAAACCGCAGTGAACGGCGAAAAAACAAGGGAGCACTTAGGTGGCTGTGTGCCATGCTCCGGTCCCGGCAGTGCAGCTATGTGCCATGCTCCGGTCCCGGCAGTGCAGCGGTGTGCCATGCTCCGGTCCCGGCAGTGCAGCTATGTGCCATGCTCCGGTCCCGGCAGTGCAGCTATGTGCCATGCTCCGGTCCCGGCAGTAGTGCAGCGGTGTGCCATGCTCCGGTCCTGGCAGTGCAGCTATGTGCCATGCTCCGGTCCCGGCAGTGCAGCGGTGTGCCATGCTCTGGTCCTGGCAGTGCAGCTATGTGCCATGCTCCGGTCCCGGCAGTGCAGCGGTGTGCCATGCTCCGGTCCCGGCAGTGCAGCTATGTGCCATGCTCCGGTCCCGGCAGTGCAGCGGTGTGCCATGCTCTGGTCCCCGGCAGTGCAGAGGTGTGCCATGCTCCGGTCCCGGCAGTGCAGCGGTGTGCCATGCTCCGGTCCCGGCAGTGCAGAGGTGTGCCATGTTGCGGGCCCGGCAGTAGCAGAGGATCTCTCGCTCCAGCAGCAGCCTCCAGGGCCTCTGCACAGGCTGCTGGTTTGTGCTTGCTGCCTCCTGGAGCCCCAGCAGCACAGCTTCTCTCTATGAAACCGGGAGGGATCAGCTCTCTCCGGCTTTCCTAAGCTGCGTCGCCTTGGAAAGGCACACGCTTCCCAATTATAAACGGCACGGCCTCTTACATTCAACAGCCTACTGTACGTATGCAGAGCTGTCAGGTCTGTTTGGTGCAATTAATGTATTATTCCAAAGCTTTGCAATACTTGAGATAAGCGCTGACAACTCATCATCTCCTCCCGAGCGTGTCCCCATAATACCCTCCTTCCATGTCAGCAGCAGTTGAAGCATACGTCTTCTTCCTTCCTGACTATCTGTGCAGCTTGTTGGAGGCGTTATTTAATGGCTGCGTCCACGATTCCACTGCAACTTTCCCACAGCCTGATTCTATCATTCTGTCTGAGTGGAGGTTTTCTTCTTTCATTCTGTCTGAGTGGAGGTTTTCTTCTTTCATTCTGAATGAGTGGAGGTTTTCTGGAACAGATGGCATTATCTCGCTTCCTGGATTCAAGGCAGGTATCGACAGTTTAGTGTGAATAAATAGCCGCCACTAGAATACTAAATCAAACCATCCTCCAGTCCATCCCCCTTCTTCTCTTATTATCTGCTCTGCTCACTTCCCATTTGAGAAGCCAGACATGTACACAGTATAAACACATATGAGCACACACACGTCCAGAGAGAATACACACACACACACACACACACACACACACACACACACACACACACACACACACACACACATACATACATACACACACACACACACACACACACACACACACACGCCCTCACACGCAGACGTCTTCATCAAACCTATAGACGGCGCACACCGGGTGGGGAGAAAATGAATTCATTCCAGCGGATCTAGTGCCGACCGGCCCCCCCTGAATCTGCCCGGGCCCCCCTGAGTCCCGCCCGGCCCCCCTGAATCCGGCCCGGCCCCCCTGAATCCCTGAGTAGGAGTAATTGTCCTCTCCTGTGAAAGGATGGCAGCTTTCAACACTAATGGAAGGCCTGCACATTCATTATGCAGTCCAGGAAGCAGAGTGCTGCAAAGTGTCAGGGGACCTATGAGTTACTGCTCAGCGAGAGCGAACCTTAGACTAGGAGGCAAGTGACAGGACCCCCGCTGCACTTTCCCCTCTTGCGTCCACTTTGCTGCGTGCCCCCCGGGCCTCCCTCCCTCCCTCCCTCTGGCCGTCTGGCAGTGGCAGACGGGGGGCAGCGCACAGAACACCAGATCGCGTGGCAGCTGTGGCCCCTGCTCGGACTACTGTGTCGCCGCGGACAGGATGACGGACGGGCCGGGGCTCTCCTGTGTCACTGACCACAGACAGCCATGACTGGGCTGGGGAGAGAGAGAGAGAGAGAGCAGCTCGCCCCCTGCATTACGGCCCTCCAGGGACTGGTGTGTGTGTGTGTGTGTGTGTGTGTGTGTGTGTGTGTGTGTGTGAGGAATGTAGCGGGGGCGGGGGCGCGCTGACCTGCAGATAGCACATGGCGAGGAAACGGATAGGTTTGATATGGGAACATGCCCGCACTTGTGCTGAGGGAAAGGGACACCCCGGCGCGCGCTGCTGCTGCTGACCCAGCCAGTCAGTACAGTTATTCTACACACCTACAAAGCAGACAGACACGCAGCAGACAGAATTCCAACCCCGCACGTAGGCTATAAGCCTTCTTAATTTCCCATGTCTGGATCCTGGCAGCCTAAAGCCTTGCTGTTACTCAGCTTCAAATTGAAAGCGACACGGAGCCAAGTTCTACCAGCCCAAGCCAAGGTGTGGCAGGAAACTGATAACGGTGTCCAACAAGAAAGAGCAGTGAAAACACAACCGACATCACGTGCGGCGTGATGAGACACTGGCATGCTGATGGAGAATGTGCAATTAAGCCATTTTAAATATTTGAAAATGTATACAGTACTGTGTTTCCTTATTATGTGAGTATACGTAGTTCCTAAAACCAGTGCATCTCTGTGAAATAGACAATAGTGGTGTGAAATTTGTAAATGATTTGTTTTGTCGCCTACAGCCCTATAAAAAACTGGCAACGCACCTCCACAAGGACCCATTCTTTCCTCTGCCAAGTTGTGAAAACATACATTCAGCCACGCACCGCCTCACAAACCATTTACAGCGCTGAGATTGTAGGACTTGTAAATGCAGCTGGAGTCCTGCACAACCCAGGGGCTGTTTCTTCCCTCCACAGTGATATATATACCACCACTGCTGCCAATCTGCAATGCAGAACCAAATGCAAGCTATAGGAAGTGAACACAATTCTTCATTTGATGGCATAGGCCCAAAAGAGGCGGGGCAATTTACACCGCCAATATGACCGCACCAGAACCCTGTCACATTAGAAGTCAGTTAATATCCATTCCTGCAGTCATACTATCAGATTCTAATGAGATACACGCTCGTTGTGTTTTGTGTAGTTCAATATATCTCCGTCTTGCACGAGCATGAAGATTGCTCCTAACGGGTGGAGAGGGAGGCAGGCAGTTAGAGTGCCATGCATTACTTCTAGATGTTTTAGTGGGGATCATTCAGTATTCTTGTCTGTGGTTGGTTGTGTCTTTTAGACTCAGGCAATTTAGCATGCAGGAATGTTGCTATAAAAATGACCCAATTAATTTGATTAGGAAACTAAGGTTCAGGATACAGAGTGCGGAAACATGACTTGAATTATAAAGTGAGTGGCGGATGCTGAAGAGGAATAATTTAATAAGGGAGATGCGTGTGTACACGTGTGTGTGTGTGTGTGTGTGTGTGTGTGTGTGTGTGTGTGTGTGTGTGTGTGTGTGTGTGTGTGTGTGTGTGTGTGTGTTACGTTCAGTATCACAAAAAGCCTGGGAGAAGGATGAAACAAGTACGGTAGATGACTTATTTGTGCCCTGGAATTTTTAGGAAAAATGATCAAATGCCGCTGACGCTGTATCTATGGAAATAACTGTGGCCTTCATGAATACAGAATGATTAAAGTGTGAGCATAAGCTATCAAATATTGGAAAAAGAAAATACATACTCACATACAGCCCTCAGAATATGATTAGATATGTTTCAAAATATAGCAAAAAAGAAAAAGACATGACTGGCATGAGTTTGGTCTATCATACCCACACCCACACACGCTCATCGGGGGAGCACCAGCAATATTTTAAGTATTTTATACCTTCGCAATAAAAGCCCAACACACACTTCACACAAAGCCATCCAACAATCACCATCAGTGATGTCCATAAAGCACTGATGATGTCATATACCTTATGCTAATGAGGTAATAGACATTGTGACATCATCACTGATGTCATAAAGCAGTGATATCATAGACATTGTGACATCATCAGTGATGTCACAAAGGTGAGGCAAGTCGGTAATGCAACATAAAGGATGCCAACTGCCAAAAAACACCACAGAAGAAGAAGAAGAAGAAGAAGAAGAAGAAGAAGAAGAAGAAGAAGAAGAAGCAGCAGCGCTGGTACTACACTGCTTGACTGTCAGGATTCAACTGAATCCCTCGACTCTGGACAGCTTTTCATCGCACTCCACATTCTGAGCTGAATCACAGCCTAACCTGGATGGACATTGATCATTCCAGTGCGAGCCAGCACGCAAGAAATTGGCTTGAGCCAGAGAAACTCCAGTTGAGCACTCAAAGCACATGCTATAAACTAGAATTGAGCGTGTGAAGCACGTGAATTGTATTCAAAGTACAGTATAGTTGAATACAGAACACATGTTTGGACAAATCTCACATATTTTGAAACAACCCTAAACATGAAGTTGGTCATCTGCAAAATGCATTTTCTGCGTTATGGGATGGACTACTTGCAGGGGGCATCATGCAAGTCAAACATGGGGGGGGGGGGGTAGTTAAAACTGACAACATTGATTAGTCGATTGAACATTAATTGGCCTTGTCTGAAATGGACATATGAAAGAGTAAACACATCTTTCAATTAAATCCACATACATTTTCACAAAGAAAAAATATAGCCTATCCTTATACATCTCACCTTACAGTATAACTTACCTCTTGCAGCTCCAGGCTGACTGAGGACAGGGCTGCGGCTTTCTGGTTTTCCTCTGCATCTTGACCTGGAGACATCAAATGGAATTCAGCGTTTTGATAACTAACCTGTGCTAGTGGTGGAAAAAACTACCAGCTCACTACCATAACAGTCACACAGCTCTCCTTTACCAATATTAAATATTATGCCATGCTATCCAACAGATAGTCTATAGCAGCGCCGAGATCGAAAAGTGGCTTTTGGTATGCCAGGTCAGCAGCGGTTTATGTTATTCCGTAGTTCCATGTTCAAGCATTGCCGTTTCCGTGTAAATAAACGGCTTCTAGAGTAGTCACATGTTGTCGGGGCTGAACTCAACCCTGCAGTTGCTTGCAAACTTTTGGAAGAAACCAATTGGCTACTATAATATAATAAGGATATAATAAGAATAAGAATAACAGCCTAATAAAATACAATAAAAAACATGTCCAAAATCTGGTGTGGCATGTTCAAGCACCAGCTTGATGGGCATGACAACTGCAGGGATTGGATACAATGACATTGTCAACTACTGTATTAGCGTACTAATTTTGAGGAGATGTAGGTGGCGTCATCTTGAGTCTGGTACAAAGAGGACAGAATGTAGGGAAACAGTGGAGTCCAGACTTCCGCTCCTGCATGATGGGAGGGAGGTCAAGTTTTTCAGCGTAGAGCAGAGATGTAGGGAAACAGTAGATGGATGAATCCAGAAGTAGGCGGTAATGCAACATAAAGGATGCCAACTGCCATAAAACACCACAGAAGAAGAAGCGTAGCCTACTAATTTTGATTCATAGCCTATCTGTGGGACACTCCTATTATTTGCAGCAATTTCTTTAATTTATTTTGTTTAGCTGTTGGAATAGCAGCTGAATGCAGGTATACCCAGTGTTAAATAAAAAAAAAGTGAATTGTTTAGTGTGTGTGTGTGGGGTGGGGTCAGGGGATGGTCGGTCACGGAGATAGGTGAGTGGGGAGCAGGGGACAGAAAGGTTAATTAGCATAATTTTGCTCCATATAGCCTATGTGTTTATCTCCCACCACTTCACCCCTGCATATGTGCTTATTGACTCTATTCTGCTTTGTAGACTACGAAGAACATATGCACCAAATTATCATTTGTCAAAAATGTTGATTATTTTTCCAACGTAGCCTTCTGCTCTGGGTACCAATTATCATAATGGCTGCTTGACCCCGCTCACCACCACCAACCTCACACACGCACACGCACGCACACACACACACACACACACACACACACACACACACACACACACACACACACACACACACACACACACACACACACACACACACACACACACACACACACACACACACACCACGGCGCGGTGCACTTGCTCCGCTCCTCTCTGAACCCTCCTTCCCACGATCCGCCCACCATCTCGGGGTCTGGAGTCACGTGTTCCACCGCCTAGTTGTCTCTGTGTGAGCCGACACACCACAAATCAAAATCACCCAGCAGCACCCGGCGGAGAGAGAGAGAGACGAGAACGCGAGAGGCGCACACGGCCAGAAGCGACTATATGGTGAAGGTTTAAAAGCAATGCGGGGATTTGAGATGCGCTCTCTACCGTCGTCAGAGGAGGATTATTCCAATGCATCTGAACGGGACGGGAGATGAGATTCCCGCTGGTGAAGGGACCCTCCTCTTCTGATCCAAACAGTCCGCCTGTGAGCCGGGGGGGTTCGGGCTCGTACGGGACACGGGGCGCACAGCTCACAGCCGCTCCGCTTGAACTGTGGATTGAAGGACCTTTGCTTATTTCTTTATACTAAAACCTGCTGGAGGTCTGGGGGTGCACAAAGGGAAGGGCGGCCGAGCGGTAGTCTTCACCATGAGGGCTGTTTCAGCAAACTTACTGGCGCTGCTCTTTTTGTGCGCCTGTGCCAGTGTCTTCTACGTCTGGAACGCACTGGAGAGCCGGCTGGAGCGACACAAACGCAGGTTATCGTTACCGGGCTCGGGCTCTTTTCACCCCGGTCCATCCACGGACCTCTCCTCCAAAACTTTCCGGGCTTTGCTCGCTGTCCCAGCGGCACAAAGACCGCACTTGGGGGGCAGACTCGAGGTTCACAATCTCACTGTTGTACGAGGTCGAGCTGTCTCTGTAGGAAGTCGAGATTACCATATGAATGTGGATAACAAGAGGTCAACGCAGCGGGGGGGCCCGGTCAAGTCAGGCGCCCCGGTGGAGGATGGGATATTTTGGAGTGAGTGGCTGGAAGACCTCCTCCCTGTCGGCTTCACGGAGGAATATGCCCGAGCTTGGCGAGAGAGAGCCCGGGTACAACGGGTAGTGAAGCTAGAGCCTGGATGCGGCAGGATATCCAACCAGCTCGCCACTTTTGCGGACGGGACCAAAGCGTGCGTGCGTTACGGGATAAACGCGGATCAAGTGCAAGGAGAAACTTTGACATATTACCTTGCTGGTTTGCTCGGCATCACCAACCTGCCGCCTCTGATACTGGCCCAGCTGAATGCTGACGGTGAACAATGGGCGTCTGTGAGGAGGAGGATAGGCGGTCTACAGTGGAGCGAGCGGGCCGTGGTGTCTCTCACCGAGTGGCTCTCCAACCTGACCGGAGTGGTGACACCTGCGCCGCTCCGACAGGAGAGCAACGGGCTGCGTCCTCTGCCGGAGGAGCTGCGGAACAAGACGCAGGCGGAGCTGCTGGAGCTGATGCAGTGGAGCGACCTGATCATGCTCGACTACCTGACGGCCAACTTCGACAGACTGGTGAGCAATCTGTTCAGCCGGCAGTGGGACCCGCGCGTCATGGAGAGGGACACCAACAACCTGCTCAGGACGCCCCGCGGCGACCTCGTGTTCATAGACAACGAGGCGGGACTGGTGCACGGGTACCGAGTGCTGAACATGTGGGAGAGGTACCACAGCACCGTGCTGGGCTCCCTGTGCGTGTTCAGGAGAAGGACCACGCAGCGCCTGGTGGAACTGCACAGGCGCAGAGATTCCAGGGCCAGGCTGCTGGAGCTCTACAGAGACAGCGAGCCTTTGTCCCCACAGTTAGGCTTTCTGTCAGACGAGCACGCCGGGGTTCTGCAGGACAGGATAGACAGACTATACAAACACATAGTGCACTGCAAAGGAAAGTATTCAGCGGGACTCCTGTAAGAGCAAGTGATGGGTTTCTCTGCCGAGTATGAAGCTATTGGCACACCTGTGCTGTGCTAAAGTGATGCGCATTTATTGTGTTGAATATCCAGCTGAACTACCTCTTGTGAATACAATGCGTTGCCTACTTTATAAATATGAACATTTGGCATTATGTTTATAAGCTCCCCGCAGAGAAGGTCGTTTTTCACTTGTCTTTCTTCTATTCACTCCACTACTCACCTAGTGCTGATTCATGTATTGGTGATAGGATTTGGGTCATAACGGACTGTCATTATGAGTTGGCTTCTCTCTCTGTTCAGTTATCCTAATGATACACTCCTAAGCCTTAACATGAGTAGACTCTTGAATACTATTTTCCTTCATATGTTGGCACATATCTGTCTCACTTTTTATAGCAAATCTTTTGCACAATCAATTGTCATAGCAAGCACCTGCGCTCATGCAATTATGTTTTGATTGTATATTCAGCCTTAATGTCATATATTATAGTGTAACATCCATTGTACATGTTGTAAGTATGTTGTAAATATTGTCTGCCAACCTGGTTTGGAAATTTGACTGCTCCACTAATTTAATGTGCATTGTAACATTCCAAATCCTGTCTTTTTTTTGATAAATATGTTGTAATTTAAGTTAACTGTGGTCACAATCATGTGTTTCTTATTGAATTCCTTCTCACTTCCTTACAATGGTCAAATATGTGCCTGTTCTGTGTGCAGCGCTGGCATTTTCTTTTTTTTATATAGCCTTCTGTACTTGTCCACTACAGTGCCTTCATTGTGCTGTAGAAATACCTCATACTGGCACCCTGTTACCCAGGAGCCATGATGTCAGCCACAGGCATGCTACCACATAGCCTGAGGCTCCAACTCTTGATAATCACACGTCATCGCAAAATGATACATTTTATGAGCAGAAGTGACATAATTCAAAAATATTTTCTTTCTGATTTTTGCCCAATTATAATTTGTCCCCATGCTGCCCTATTGGCTGCCCCGATCGCTGCTCCATCCTCTGCCGATCTGGGGAGAGCCGAGACTAGCACCATGCTTCCTCCGACACATGTGCCGTTGCCAGCCGCTTCTTTTCACCTGACAGGGGGAGCTTCACCGGCAGGACGTAGCACGTGGGAGGATCACGCTATTCCCACCAGTTCCCCTCTGCCCCGACCGGCCAGACGAGGCACTAGTGCAGCGACCAGGACACATATCCCCAATCCGGCTTCCCACCCTCAGGCACAGCCAATCGTACCTGTATGGACGCCCGACCAAGCCGGAGGTAACACGTGGATGTGAACCTGCGACCCTCGTGTTGGTAGGCAAGGAATCTCCCGCTACACTACCCGGACGCCCCATTCAAAAATCTCTTTAAGCGGCGGCGTCTGGGTAGTGTAGAAGTAAGTACTAGCCTACCAACACATACAGTATACTGTAGTAGACCCGGGTTCAATTCCCAGCAGCGGTACTTCTGGCTTGGTCAGATGTTCTTACAGACACAATTGGCCGTGTCTGCGGATGTGGTATGTGTCCTGGTCGCTGCTGCACTAGTGCCTCCCCTGGTCCATCGGGGCGCTTCAGGGGGGAGGGGAACTGGGGGGAACAGCGTGATTGTCCCATGCGCTACGTCCTGCCGATGAAACCCCTCGCTGTCAGGTGAAAAGAAGTGGTTGGTGACTACACATGTACTGGAGGAAACATGCTAGTCTACGGCTCTCCCCAGATCACCAGAGGGGGTGGAGCTATGACGGGGGCAGCAAGGGGAATTGGCCATGTACTTTTTTCCTTTTTTTGAGGGGGGGGGGGGGGGGCATTATTAACCCGCAAAAGAGTTTCCTATGTCAAAGCGTGTCTGTGGCTGCAAAGAATGGCTTGAAACTGGACACAATACAAAACATATTCATTATTCACATATACTCGTTAGACATGCTAGTAATGTAACGACATTGCATGGACTTGAATAGGTAATTTACTCAGTCTATCAAGTTGGTAAGCAAGCAGCCTCCCTACATGGATTGTAGCCAAGCAGCCAAGGCCACATCCCTCCTCATGGGAACTTTACTCTCAGAGGAGAGCTATGTTTACAGTTATTTGAAAAGGTTCGATTTATAACCGTGCACGGAATTTAAGAGCAGTGTGTAAAGTGTATACACCACCCTAAGGTCAGTTGTGTTATTGCCTTAGAGACACGTCACTGCAACACTCATTTCATTTCACTGACTTGCATGGAGGCATCTTTTCCTCATTAGTTCCACTTTGGGCCCGGCCGGGCCCGGCGCTGTGTCTGATCTGCTGGTTACACGTAGAGGCACATCAGAGCGGATCAGCGCTAGAAAACTTTTGAAGGTCTAATTCTTTCCAGAACCTCCCTCTACACTGCATCTCATCTGGTTTCCTTTATACCTTTAGTTGGTGGCCAACTCCAGGGCTTTTTAGTCACATTTGCACAGCTCCATAGAGGCAGACAGGCAGCGATGGATGAGATGTTTCTCCTGCAGACAGTTGTCGCCGGGCCTCTCAGCAGAAGCACAGGCCCGTGGCTTACAGTACAGTACGTGTGTCAGCGCCATCGATCTATGTTCCTCCCTGTTAGGTGGCGATTAGTGGCAGAGACGCAGCCGGCTGGACTTTAAGCAGGTGGAGCTGGAGGCTTTTTCCAGGCTAGCTGCCTGCTGCAGCTGTAGAGACTGCACCGATCGATATGTGTACTGGCTAGGGGAAAGCAGGTTACGTTAATGTGCTTGTCGCTGGATGTAGGGTGTGTGTGTGTGTGTGTGTGTATAGGAAGAAGAATGGTTGCAAGGCCCGTGCTTGCAGCTGGGCATCTTGTTCTAAGGCATGTCTGTCGATGCTAAACACTCCAGAGATTTACAGCTGCAGACACCAGGGATGATGTCAAAACAATGCTAAACTGAGGCCTGCATGTCTAAACCGGACCCACACCCCACCTCGTCCCCTCCTAAACACACCACTCCTCTGGAAAATGAAAGTTTCATTGGCTTAATTAGATTTTCTGTGGAAGAAAGTCATCTCTTGTTTTGTGTTTCTTTTTTCTTTCTTTTTTTTACTAGGGACCATGCCAGCTCTAATAGCACTAATGGTGGATATCAAAGGGGTTGCTGAACCACCCTTTAACTGCTCACATGTGTTCCTTGCTTACTCGTCCTGTCTGGCTTGCGTCAGCTCACCACACAGAGTTAACTCCTTCATCATACGTGACACGCTCCAAATCCTCGTGCGGCCGCCGATAGCAGCGGTGCTGCAGTATCTTATGATCTAATATATGCCAGTTAGGATTTGTTGTTCCATAGTGCACCAGTCAGCGTTGTGCGGTTTGCGGCTGACTCCAGATGGCCCTGCCGTCTATGTCAGTGTACTGGAACGCAGGCCAGGCACAGCCAGCGGCCCACAGCAGGCCTCAGCACAGATCCCAGGTAAGCAAGCCGATCCTCCTCCTCGCTTGTACACATTCCAGAGGCGCTGAGGGTGGATCTCCGTGGACACACAAGTGTGCGCGCGCACACACACACACACACACACACACATTCTCAGACAGACCAGACTCTTGCAAGCGAAAGGAGACACAGCTGTGTATATAAACCCAGTTGTCAGCGCTGACGCTTTTCACTTATTTGTTTTGTAACCTGCTCTCTCTCAAAGGCACCAAATTCTTGATTTGGATGAGACTCCGTTTTGTTTTTTTAATAATAGGCTATAGATATCACCAGTAGGTCATATTAAAAGCACATTATTCACATTGCTGCAGTGTTTTAACACCAAGCTCATTATCTCTGCCTGGAATGTCATCACCCAAAAAGCAGCACCCAGTAGGCTATCTAAATGTCATCATCCAAAAAGATATGCATAATTAAATCCAACTAATTTGCATGTTCTAAAGTACAAAAGACCGTTGGCGTTAACAGAAAGTAACAACTGGGTCTTTTCTGTCAGCTCCCAGGGGACTAGCTGACTTTTAGGCTGGTCCCTCTCCCAGCGGGACGTGCCACATGTGAGTGAACGGACATAACTGGCATTCTTTCATGGCTGCGCAGTGCAGGGAACTTCCTGCGCATGACTGAGTGATTCCATTATGAAACGCAGCACATACTTAGGGGGGGGGGGGAGTCACTTAGTCACAGCTGAGTGGGCACAGGCCATGAAGGGCAACCAGGGGGCTGTGGGACCAGGACCTGGGGGGAGCCAGGGGGCTGTGGGACCAGGACCTGGGGGGAGCGAGCGTGAGGCCTGCGGTGCTGCCAGGCGAGCTGGCAGGGAGCCCGGGCTCGTCCACACCAGAGGCGTGGGCACGGGGTCGGGGACCTTTGGGCGTCCTTTCTAAGTCTGTTCATGGGAAGAAGAGAAGGTGGTGAGTTACACTGGAGAGAGGGGGGCTGCATGGATGCCAGCTCTGAGAAGAAATCATGTTTTTTAAACACAATGACCTCCTCTGTTCTTCATCTCTGCATCCAATTCAATTTACAAATCAAATCAAGGTGTTTTGACTAGTCTGCATTAACTCCATGATGTTGATTTGACAATGGGAGTAATGAAAGCATCATGTGACTTTTTTAGGCTGGTCTGTTCACACAGGCTTGTGAGAAAGAGAAGGTGAGCTGGGGGTGGATGTGTCGAGACAAATATGAAAAAGAAGCAGTGCATGTGAGTGAGAAACAGATGGTGTTAGTGTGAGTCTCTCTGTGAGATCATATAAACATCTATGAAAGTGGTCCTCTCTCGAACAGAAGATTCCCCCTAAGCTCTGATGGCCTGTGTGTTCAGTCACTTGTATCTGGATTTTTTTTTTTTTTTTTTTGCATGGCTCCTCTGCCGGAGTATAATCCACACCGGGGGGCCAGACTCTCTCCAGCTGTTGTCCACTGCTGCAGTGCTTTCAGATTATGCTGATTGCATTGTATTCTATGGCAAAAGTCTGCTTACGTATTATCACTGAGCTAGCTCCTCTTTTCACTCAATCACGACTAAAGGTTACCAGTCAATAAGATCCTGGATGTGGTTTTTGCTGAAAAATAAATAAATATGCGATAACGTGCACAGCAAAGATAATTCATAAACATACCTATTCTTGCCTCTATTTATAGATTTAGAGAAATAATTGACTAAATTGCATGCATAAAATAATAGATACCGATCTGCATATTTCCATTATGCTATTTATGATGCAAGCGTTGTTCAACCTCCTTCTGGTTTCTATATATTCTCCCTCAATAGGATTTGCTTCATGCCAGTCATAGCATGCAGAGGAATAAATCCTGATTAATTCCACCACTTGAGTTGATTCCATCCTGTTGTGCTTCATCCCTCAAGCTGTGTCTCTAAATTGTTTGGAAGTCAAGAGTATACAGTCCCATAGCTGTTTATGGAAATGTCTAGAGAGCATAGCCTAAAGAAAGCCATAACCTTCACGCCTATACATCTGTATTTTTCATTATAAGGAGAAATAGGTCTGATGCTTTATTCCACAGCTTGTCAAACAGGCAGTGCAATATGTTGATGCTGTGAGCGATGATGGTCCTCTCTCCACACACCGTTATTAACAGCTCCGCTGAGATGAAAGACTGCACCTCCAGGTTTGTCTCACTAAACCCACAAAGTGAGTGAAAAGTTAAGTAAAAGGCAAACATTCAAGTCAACATGCACCTTGTTCTGACATTGTATCACATGTTCCGACGAACGCCCTGTTTTCGTTTACCTCACCCTGAAATTAGCCGGCCACGAATATTTCCAAACTCGTCACTTTTTCCCTTTCCCACTTGAGTTGAAACGAAACACAGCGTTTGATTGACACTTGCTGGGTTGTGATGTTCCTCTGGGTGATGCCTCTGTGCAGCCAGGGGACTTGTTTAGCGTCTCACTCATTTGCATCAAGCTTCATCTCTATGTAAATGTGAATTAGTATGCTTATGGAAATTACTTTTTGTGTGTGTCTTTTGCTAGAAAGAATAACCGATCGCATTCATGGTGAGATAATCTGTCTGTTGAATGTGTCTTATGGCCATCTGCACCTTGCTAAGCCCGTGGCCTTAATTCAGATATGTCTCTATGTAAATGTTGGGAAGGGATGTTATGATTCTCGCCCAATGCCAGACAAACATCTGATTGGTCCAAATTAGCTGGCTGGCTATATGGTCATGCCTGCTTAACGAGGATGAGGGGCTGACCTGTCTACAATCTGGAAAGACTATCAGCAAATGCTACGACGCCCCGAGCAAGCCTTTCATCTGTGATGCATCTTCTACATATCAATTCTAAATTTGCATTCATACAACTTGACTTTAGCTGGAAGGACAAATGGAAATATATGGCTGCTGTTCATACTAGGAACATTTGTGTGTAAAGTGGAGTTTGAGGTTTTGGTTCTTTTCAGTGATGTGACTGTGTCCTCAGGGCTTTGTCCTCTGATAGCTTGGTAGTGCGGAGAATCGATACGCAGAAGGGCAAGAGGACATGTGACACTTCATGACAAAATACCTCCTCCAGGATGCTGAAGCAGCACATTCACCTCCTTACAGCTGACCAGTAGCTCTCTGAAAGTTAGCGTTGGCTTGGAGGCTGCAGCCTTTTGAAGACGTGCGTGCGCTTACTTACAGTAGGCATTTTGAATGATAGCATCCGTTGGCTGTGCCGGCGCTCTGTAATTTGGTCATTTCTATGTAAATTGGGCTTTGTGCCGCCGCGCTACACTGTTGTACCTTACAAACGCTCCAGCTTGTCTTGTTCCGTTATGGCACAGTGTTACACTGAAATGATTAAAGCTCACGGTGAGGAGATGTCATGGCAGTCAGTCAGTCAGTCAGTCAGTCAGTCAGTCAGTCAGTCAGTCCGTCAATCAGTTAAGTAGATAGGTATAGGCAAAGAGTATTGATAGGAGAGGAGGGCACTCAGGCGTGCAGTGATGGAGATGGGCATAGAGACAGCCAGTCATTTTGGGCTGAGTCCAGGTGCTGGCCTGCCTCCATAGCAGGGATGAGAGGGATCAGCTCACTGGAGACACGCATTAGGGACTTTATGGCTGAGGCTGCAGGATCATTGTCTTTTGGACAAGATTGGACACGCCTTGTTGATAGGACTGCCAGGTATAAGAAACAGGACGCAGCAATGAGTACTACAAATTGTTTCACAGGCATATACATATAATTAAAACATGCTTTATGGCTACTCTATTTTTATGATATCCGAAATCTAGGGTAGAAATCTTGGTCGCAAACAATGCACGATGCATCTGTCCCTTTTCTCCTTGACAACAATTTCACCGACATTGAATTCACCTAGAAATCAGTTCCCCATGTTTATGCACACGCTAGCTGTCTCTCAGAGAAATCACTCTAGAGAGAGAGTAGCCAGTTCGCAGTCAGGCCAGTCAGCGATTTCTGTTTTTTTCTTCTTTTCTTTTGGGGTCAATTGTGTTACTTTGTGTTGGTATGCACACTATGAGAATCCTGCCTAACTCCCAAAGAGATTCCTTCACCTGTAACCCGACTCACCTCAAAGCAGAGGTCGGAGACATTCAGGCCTTCCCACGCCAGCAGCCACAACAATTATAGTGAGACAAGGGCAGGCGCGGCTCAGTGTGTGGAGCCTGAACACTCCACAACACCCTCGTATTACCGAAACCCACAGGGAGACAATGTGGGGTGTAGCGCTACACTTCCTCCCACAATGAGTGGCAATTCAAGTAGCCGAGCTTTGTGTTTTCACTCTATACTTTACATAACGCACATGCTTTGGCCAGTGACCTGAAGTGGAGAATGTGAGGATTCAATCATCTCTCAATGAGATAGAGACCCTGCATGAAATAGGCCACGCCCATCATGGGGGAAATAGCTCCGTTCACTCCCTTATGGCCCATTTCCACCGCAGGTAGTAGCGCGATCCCGCTCCGCTCGACTCGATAAATGGCCTCATTCCACCGGTAAAAACTGTCCCAGCCCGGGTTGATTTGGGGTTGAGTCGTGCTACTTTTTGTCCCTGCCTCGTCGGGGTTCTAGGGCTGCGAACCCGGTACCATACGGTGACGTGAAAACATTGTTGACGACTGATTGGTCAGGCAGAATCGTGTTTACTCTGTCTATCTACTGACTGTCAATGCAATGCTGCATACCAGTTTAGTGGGCTTACCTTCTCTTCTGTTATGTATATTTCCATCAGTCTTTTGTGTTGCTGCCTTCGCCTCTGGTGAAATAAAATCGTGGCGGTGGTTTCAATTGTTTTGAGAGTGAAAAAAGTCCGCTGCTCAGCCTTTGTAGTTGAGTGCAGCGCTCCGCTAGGCCGCAGGCGGGTCTTTGGTGAAGCCGCGGTCTTGCCTGGTGAGAGGCCGCCGGGGTACAGGCTTCACTCTGTAGCGCCTCTCCCGTCCCCGCGCAGTGCATGCCTGTGAGTTTGACTAACTACAAAGTGATATCCATTCTCCTGGCCGATTGTCACATTCGCCCATGTACACTGTAGGTCATTTAGAGGCACCAGTATTTCATAAACAGTTTAAAAGTGCTGTGGATGGATTTAATTGTAACGTTATGTTATAGCCTACTTCGGCTATAAGCAAAGGACAGATATGCGGTCGCTATGACGACCAGCTGTGGGCGGGGGCAGATGATCGGTGGTCGAAGCAGAACATCCATCGGGCCGAAACGAGTAGAGCCGACTGGTGACGAGCTGTGCAGGGCAGTAAAATGTGGTGGAAATGAGCCAATACACCAGCATCATTTTCCTTGAATTAAACATAGCTAAAAGCTGTTGTGTGGTGGGCTGCGCAGACAACAAATGTAAATAATCGCCAGTTAAAGTTAACGTTTTTTTGTACTCCTGAGCAAAACAAGGAAGCCATTGAGAATTGGCGAGAAGAAAAATAAGTAACTTTGTTATTGTACTAGGATTTTCCGGTATCTGTACTTTACTGGGTATTTATTTATTATTCTGACAACTTTTTTTAAACTTTTACTCCCTACATTTTAACACAAATATCTGTACTTTCTACTAATTACATTTCCAAAACAGGCTAGTTAATTTAGTTTTAATGCACGACGGACAAAAACCATAACGTCGTCTGTCTCTCTCGCCTCGCACTCTCCTGGCTTTCACACATACTGTGCATCTTTTGGTGGAAAAACCATATCACACAAATTATTAATCAAAGTATAGTCTTTATACATCTTAAAACATGTTTGGAGGGGATCTTTTAAGTTTAATAGTCTTTATATTAATATGACGTGCGTTTCAGTTAGCTTTGCACAGAAACAGCCGGTAGAAATACTTTACTTTTATACTTTTCAGAGCCTGTACTTTTTTTTAAACTTTTACTTGAGTAAACAAATTGAATCAGTACTTCTACTTTTACCACAGCAAGTAACTGTACTTCTACTAGTAAAGAATGTGGGTACTTTTCCCAATTGTGGCCACAGGACATTCAGAAAGCCCTATCACTTGGGGAATCAACAAGGTTGAATTCTAGCCAAACAAAAGGCTTGTTCATACTGTGGACGCCGCCCTTGTCTCACTTTTATAAGGTATCTCTCTGTTTACAATCGTCTCTCTGCCTCTCCCCCACTTTCTCTCGCTCTGTTTATAATTGTCTCTCTGTCTCTCCCTCACTTTCTCTCTCTGTTTATAATTGTCTCTCTCTCTCCCTCACTTTCTCTCTCTCATCCTCTCTGCCCCTTAATTTCCATCCTCTTTTCTCATTCCACATCAATTTGGCCTGTGCAAATATTGCCACTGTGAGATCCTGTGTGCATTGAGTGATTACGGAGGGGCCCTAATCATCCAGGCTGGTTACAAAGACATCTTCCACAAAATCAATGCCGCAGAATTGACTGAAAGCGAAACTAAATCTTTTTTAGGTTCCACTCTCCTTTGTATTATAGCGATCACTGCCACAGGGGAAATATCCGGCGTTTTCTCTCATTTTCATCTTGTCTCCTTTCATTTTTCCCTTCGATTTTTGAACCACCTCATTTATTCTATATCATTTAGCCTTTAAGAGGAAGAAAGAGGGGGTTTTATTGGACACTTGGGGGATAGGACTACATTCTTGAGATCAGATATAGGAGCCAATTGTTTTAATGGCAGAATTTATGCCCTCCTGTCAGGAAATGGACAGGCATAGAGATTGGCTGCGAGATCCAATGAGAAGGAAAACAGACATCTCCTGCAAGGACACATACAACAATAAATGTGATTTATTCATGTGTCCATTGACTTATACTAGGTAGGTGCCCCTGCCTTGCCTGTCACAGGGAAGGAATAGGGAGCATCAGCTGTGTCATCTTCATGGGTCTCCTCTAGATTCGTCAACACAACACACACACACACACACACACACACACACACACACACACACACACACACACACACACACACACACACACACACACGCGCGCGCACACACACGTAGTGGAGATGAACAAAAAGGCGATAGGCAAAGCGAGAGCTCAGAGAAGGGCGGGTCCCTGAATGGTGTAGGAATTACTTTATGTCTTTATTTATTTATATATTTTTGTCCTACTTTTGCACTTTGCACTTGTGTGGTGGGGTTTTCTGTAACGAATAGGGTCACAGCAGTGTTACGAGTCCATGGGAAAAGGAGTGCAAACAGGATTTTCTGCTCATGTGATGTGATCAATTATTTCTCCTTCAAAGTAATTGTAATCATATGGCAACACCGTGCAATAGAGAGGGCTAAAACAACACTCTATCCTCATGGACAGACAAAGATACACATGGGACATGGGAAGGTGTGCATCTGGCGTGTGCTGCAGGGTCCTAGGGCCGGGCAGATGCATGGGTGACTTTTAGAGCATGCAGGCTAAAGGAATGTGTGCTTGCTGTGCAGGAACGACAGAGCCAGGCCAGTTCACGACCTCTGCCATGTTCTGTTTATATAACCCTCATGATCTGTGTCTCTCTCTCTCTCTCTCTCTGTCTCTCTCTCTCTGTCTCTCTCTGCCACCCCCCAAACTCTCGCCATCTACATCCTTGTGATGTTTGTGCTGGACAAACAGGCAGGCCTGCAATCTGCTCATGTTCCCAGCTAGTAAAAAAGCTACACTGCCTGTCAGGTTGGGACACACCACTTTTCTATTACCCCCCATTTTATAATAATATAGACAAAACTCATGATCAAAATGATAGAGATGATAGATGATATGATAGATCAAAACTATGAAATAACACAAATGGAATTAAGCGGTGACCAGAAAGTGTTAAACAAATCCAAAACGATCTTATATTATTTTAGATTCTTTAAAGACCCCCTAAAGTCAAAAATCAGTTTTTCTTCATGTTCCTACAGTTGGATGTCTGAGCTTCACTGTGCAGAATGATGTTTCCACAATCATCTGCTGAAAGTGGAAAGTTTCTCTGAGCTCACTGAAAAGGCCGTTTTCAACAAGCAGGATTCGTGACATCACGAATCTTGGAGCCAATCCCTGTCCAGTATTCAGCAGTTAAAGCCCCAAAACATTCTTACTCCCAACTCGTCATAGACTGCAGATCGGTCAGTAACTTTGTCATCACTTTGTCATGAGTGAGAATGTGTTGAAAGCCTGTGTTGTATGCTGTGATTGGCTAGTTATGTTTTAGGGTGTATTCACACCTGTAGGTCGTTTGCTTTGTTCCGATTCAGGTACTTAATTGATACAATTGTTGCATTTGTGCCTTGGTTCGTTTGTGTTCACACAGCCACAAATGAAACGGTCCAAATAGTATTGTCAAACTTCCTGGATTGGCCAGCAGAGACTCTGATAGGCTAATAGCCTCTCGGGATGGACAAAATAATTCCCAGAGATTTTCCTATATGATTATAAAAATGTGTTTTGTTAGACCTACATTTTAGGCTATGTCGGGCGTCCGCCGTGCGAGGAGAGAGAGAGAGAGAGAGAGAGAGAGAGAAAGAAAGAAAGAAAGAGGGAGGGATCGGGAGAGAGAGAGAGGGAGAAAGTTCTTTATTTATTAATGTATGCTATGTAGCCTATGTAAGCCTATGTATTTATTTAGCCTATTTAGGCTATTGGGAATTTGGAGATAGAAGATCAAAGACCCTCGCAATTTCTGCTATTAGGCTACTATCACGGAGATGAGGATTAGCCGAGACATAGGCTATATGAACACCTGTCCTGTCAGGAATAAAATATTAATAAATAATTTAATAATAACGGACATTTCGAGGAAGACATGCAATCAGTCTGATTGTCTGATTGAACCAGACAATCTTATCACAAAGAAGGCTGGCTCTGATTACCACGATTTGTTTTCATTTATTGAATGGAGACCAGAGAGAGCGAGAGAGAGGGAGAGAGAGGGTGGTGTGCTGCGCAGCACACCGCACGCAAAATCCGTAGAGATTCAACACATTAACGTTGCTTCCCATGGTCCGAGGTAAGTTGATTGAGTTCAAACTGCTGATGTGATGATCCAAAAATCCCCCAAAGTTTATCGATGCAAGTCACAAGTCGCCAAAACAGGATCTGAAAGATGTTGTTTTTAAACGATAAAAATGTTCGTTCTTCAGGCCATTACGCACAGCGCAGCTGACTACGGCAGCTGGTTTATCCAAAAATGCGCACCGTTTACTGCTGTTGTGGCGGATCGAGGTCGGCTCACGTTCTCACCACAAACGAACCGCACCAGAGTTCGTTTGGAAGCGGACCGAGACCACCCTTTCTTGGCGATCTCGGTCCGCTTGTTTTGTCCCGCATCCGAGTGCGATTGCTGTGTTCACACTCCCCCAAACGAACCGCACCAAGGGGGAAAATGCTCTCCGTTTCGGAACAACTGCTCCAAACGAGATAGGTGTGAATACACCCTTAGATAACTGATTGGTTGCTTTGGATTTTTAAATGAGGCAGAAGGAGGGGAAGTCATTTTAAGGATTGTAACAAGATAGTTTAACCTTTTTTACAGGAAAAACCATCAGACTCAAATTCTTATTCATAGTAGAGTGTTTTATACACATTTTGAACAGAGCTGTTTCACATGCAGGCTAGGTGACCAGCAGAACAGAGCTGTTCCACATGCGGGCTAGGTGACCAGCAGAACAGAGCTGTTTCACATGTGGGCTAGGTGACCAGCAGAACAGAACTGTTTCACATGCGGGCTAGGTGACCAGCAGAACAGAGCTGTTTCACATGCAGGCTAGGTGACCAGCAGAACAGAGCTGTTTCACATGCGGGCTAGGTGACCAGCAGAACAGAGCTGTTTCACATGCGGGCTAGGTGACCAGCAGAACAGAACTGTTTCACATGCGGGCTAGGTGACCAGCAGAACAGAGCTGTTTCACATGCGGGCTAGGTGACCAGCAGAACAGAGCTGTTTCACATGCGGGCTAGGTGACCAGCAGAACAGAGCTGTTTCACATGCGGGCTAGGTGACCAGCAGAACAGAGCTGTTTCACATGCAGGCTAGGTGACCAGCAGAACAGAGCTGTTTCACATGCGAGCTAGGTGACCAGCAGAACAGAGCTGTTTCACATGCGGGCTAGGTGACCAGCAGAACAGAGCTGTTTCACATGCGGGCTAGGTGACCAGCAGAACAGAACTGTTTCACATGCGGGCTAGGTGACCAGCAGAACAGAGCTGTTTCACATGCGAGCTAGGTGACCAGCAGAACAGAGCTGTTTCACATGCGGGCTAGGTGACCAGCAGAACAGAGCTGTTTCACATGCGGGCTAGGTGACCAGCAGAACAGAGCTGTTTCACATGCAGGCTAGGTGACCAGCAGAACAGAGCTGTTTCACATGCGGGCTAGGTGACCAGCAGAACAGAGCTGTTTCACATGCGAGCTAGGTGACCAGCAGAACAGAGCTGTTTCACATGCGAGCTAGGTGACCAGCAGAACACATCCATCAGCCTCGTTGGCTGTCAACGTGTCAGCCTGCGTAGGTATAAGGAGGATACATGACCCCCCCCCCCCCCTCCGCCGTCCCCCCTCCATCCCCCCAGGTGCTCCCATAACTCACGGGGGCCTCAAATCCCAACGTGGGCATTCCTGAACTTCAGAGGCTTTCTGCCAGATGACAGACTGGATTTATGACTCGCTGACAGACAGTGGGAGGGAGGGAGGGGGAGGGGGAGGGGGGCGGAAGGTGATGGGGGCCACTTCAAAGAGGAGGAAGCGTCTGTTGTTGTTCCCCACTATGCTCTCTGCTGCATGCGTGCGTACGTACGCTCTCTGCTGCACGCGTG